>NC_051154.1:171866796-171871796 GCF_013339745.2 Dermacentor silvarum
AGGTAAGGCATACAATCCATCCTTTGGTTTGAGGCGACTTCGGTCTTGGAGTTTACATTCTGTTCCAACTGCGTCGGAAGAAGAAAAGGGAAGTACAAAGGAGTAGCAATACTTGCTTCGAGCTGCGCCGGGGCAACACCCACCAGAAAGTCCGAGCTCGGCACGGGCCCGTGACAGAACTGCCCTCCGGCCGGCCCGGGCCGGCGAGGCCGGGCAGGGCCGGGCCGGTGTGTGCGTGTGCGTGGCGTGTGTGCTTGTGTGTGTGTGTGTGTGTGTGTGTGTTTGCGTTGCGTGTGCGTGTGCGTGTGACGTGTGCGTGTTGTGTGTGTGTGTGTGGTGTGTGGGTGTGTGTGTGTGTGTGTGTGTGTGCGCGTTGTGTGGGTGTGTGGGGGGGGGGGGGGGGGGGCTGTCCTTAGTGTACTGAAGCGAGAGCACCCACAGAGAGCTTGCGCATCTTCTCTTTGCACTCACAAGTTTCAGGGTCTGATTTCACAATGCTTTTCATTTATAAGTGCTCTTTCGTATTGGCCGGACACCTTCATCAATAATACGCCCATTATCCCGATTGGTTTAGGCCTGCTTTTACGAACAATTTTAGCGTAAGCACTTTTATTAACTTTGCCAAGAATCGGGACTTCCAGATATTCCAATGAGAAAGGAGTATGCATTCGCTAATTCCGCTATATGCCCTAGACGATATGTCACGCCGTGGTAAGCTGCGTGGAAGGCGGATCTGAACATGGTGTCAAAGGAAAAGTGAAATCAGCGAATTCCATTCGGTAAATGTAAGCGCGCGGAGCTGAACCGCTGCATCCGGTCTTGAACACGGGAAAACAACGCATTTGACAATGTTAGGGCCAGACTACAACAGCTCAGTCCTCTCTAGTGACACCGCAGAGACTTAAAACTGAAAGACGATCTCGTATCTTTTTTCTCAACTGCCCAGTAGTAAATTTTTCTTACATCCGCGACAAGTTGTTCCCGGGATCTATGGTGAAGTGTCGAGAGCAAGTTATGCAAGGCTGCTTTGGAGTCGCAGAAGACGGAGAATTGGTGGGCAGCTTCCTTATTGGTGAAGTGAAGTGCTGCACGGAGGGCAGCAAGCTCAGAGGCCGTCGTCGATGTCAAATGAGATGTTTAGATCCAATGAAATGGCCGTTACAGCTGCTGAACTAGAGGGGATCCATTGGTGTAAACAGACAGTTCGGACGCTTTGATCTTCGTTCAAAACAATTATGTTGCCTCTTTTAGAGTTTCTGATTACACGCCGCGCTGCAGACGTATGGTTCAATGGTAACGACGTGCGGTGAGTATCAGAGAAGTGGCTGAGACTTGTACGCGGCCTAGCAGTCTGTCAGGACCAACACTGCTATAATGCAGCAAGTAAATTACGACTAGGTGTTAAAAATGCGTATCTTATTAAAAGAAACTATCCTCTCGAGGTTAGTAACTGAAAGTTGTTGACATTCGGCCGAAATTATTAAGTAATGTTTTTTTTAAAACGCTGCCCATTGAGTTACGCTGGTGCACTGCGATGAAGTTTGACAGAAGGCCGAAGTGGCAATGTCTAAAATTATTAGGCATGTGAAAGGCGGTCGGGCTTAACCAATGCTGGCAAGTCTCGTAAAAGCTAGATTCACTTGCAGCCAATAACATTCTCCTCCAGGTCCCTTGATATGCTGGTGGGAAGACGTATATGTGGCATCCTTCTGCAATGCATCTCGCATCTGCGGACTTGTCAAGCCAGACCCTCAGATTCAGCTATTTGATATATCGATATCTGAACTGTCCTTGACAATGACCCGACAAGGCCTACCGATTTCCAAGTTGAAAAGTGTGAAGCTTAACGCTCGGCCTTCAAGGCATCCTTGACAGGTCCAGTGGCAAGATGTTTCATCCTCAGTAAGCACGAAGAATAATCTATCATACTTCAAATAACTATGTATCCAACGAAATCCCACATCAGTCTAAACATCAAGGCTAGCTTGATGTTCTAGATAATCAAACGTACATTTGTCCTCGAGGAACATTGTCCAATTTATCACTTCAAACTATTTTGTTACTGGACAGATGTGAGCGTTATTGTTATCTATGGATGACCGCTCGTGCCCAAAAGTCCTCCATAGCAAATAGGTACACTTCATAATGTTCAGCGAGGCGCCATCAACACCATTTATTCCATAAGCTTTCAAACGCCATTAGCAATAGTGATGGATGGTATGAAGCCTGGTCTAGTAGATATTTGCAAGGTTTATACAGAGACACTATGCGGCTGACTTTTCACTCACAAGGTATCAATATATTTTGTTCAGAGGTTCGTCCTATCACTCCAGTAACACGCTTCGAGCTTCCTGGCCAAGGTTTACAAGTGCTGTGTATGTCAATCCGACGGAAGTCAACAGCAGGCAATACGCTTGGGCCGCTAAGGTGGTGTGCGACGCACCTGTCATTTTCTGCGTTCCTCTCACGAAGATTGAGTCAAAAAAGGGTCGTCGACACGCTGCCGCCATCATCATCACGCCATAGTGTCTGTGAAGCTGAACTTGTCTTGCCGTCTGGTCGTCATTGCATAGAGTTGGGAACTTTTCTAGATGATACCACAAGTCGTGCACGTATTTGGGAGCGCTAAAGAAGTCAGGGGAGCAACTGCGTGGCAGTAAATGAGTTCAAAGTTGAAGAAGTCGCTGAAGTATGCTGGCTTTCCCCCTCCCCCTTTTGTTTTTCGTTGGGTGGAACAGTCGTTCACTTAACTTGAATTTTAAGACTTGCCAAGTTTCTGACGATTCTAAACCCTTGTTAATCACGCGCTCATCTATTTTTATGTGTGTTTCTTCCCAAATTTGACCCGAAGAAGCTCACAAGTTCGCTTTGCGTGTGTATATATATACTGGCGAGATCAAGAAGGTTCCGTAGCTTTCATATACAAATTCTAAGCTATTCGAACGAAAGTCCCTTCATATGCAATGTCACGGCATAGTCCTCACAAGAGTGTGCCAATTGGCTCTCACATGACCTATTCTTCGCTGCAACAGGGAAAAGCAGGCTGCACCGAAAACCAAGAATAGGCAAGCGCAGCCGGCTTTCGCAGGCAGGCCTATAATTAAAAGGCCATCGGTCTGCATTAGGTGGAACTGCCGAAGCAACACCAAAATCCCGACGCGCTGTCACCGCCAACGGATCCCGAAAACGGCCCGAGCACTGTTCGCCTAATGAGGATGAAACCGAAAATAATTTCTTTTCCGATAGCTTCTCCTGCACGTGCTAGCACGCACGCCAGGGCGTGGCTATGCAAAAGAAGAGAACGCGTGCGCAACGCCGTGACAGCCCCGGCTGCTGCATGCTGCTTCCTCTGCTGTTGCTTCTGCTGCCGCGGAATGCGACGCGCGATTACGGGAAGCCGAACACACGCAGCTTCTGCCATTCGTAGTGTCACAGTTAAATGCCTTGCACATACTATAGAATGGGATCGTGCAGGCCATTGGCACCACAAAACTGTTTGATATGACAGCATTGAAGTATAGCTGCCGGATGTGTCGGCGAATGATCATCTGTGATGTTTGGTTTTTTTTTTTTGTTATTTATTTTTCCAGAGCAAACAAAGTAGAAGCAATTCAAGGTGCGTAGACGATTAAGGAAGAATCGAGCTGTAGTTTTAGCGCTTTAAATCAACCAATAAAGAGAAAGATTCTTCAACCGCTGTGTAAATTCGGAATCCGTCATTTCGTTACGCTTCAAACATCCCATACACACGAAATTAGACACGACACGATTCCAAGACCAAGTGGCGTGGATGTAAAAGATTGACTAATGTCGAGCGTGTGCGGTACATCTACGCTGGACACACACACACACACACACACATACCACACACACATATACATATATATATATATATATATATATATATATATATATATATATATATATATATATGCTGCAGCAGCAGCAGCATGCTGCTGCTGCTGCTCTGCTGGCTGCGCTGCTGCTGCTGCTGCTGCTGCTGCTGCTGCTGCTGCTGCTGCTGCTGCTGCTGCTGCTGCTGCTGCTAGCTGCTGCTGCTGCTGCTGCTGCTGCTGCTGCTGCTGCTGCTGCTGCTGCTGCTGCTGCTGCTGCTGCTGCTGCTGCTGCTGCTGCTGCTGCTGCTGCTGCTGCTGCTGCTGCTGCTGCTGCTGCTGCTGCTGCTGCTGCTGCTGCTGCTGCTGCTGCTGCTGCTGCTGCTGCTGCTGCTGCTGCTGCTGCTGCTGCTGCTGCTGCTGCTGCTGCTGCTGCTGCTGCTGCTGCTGCTGCTGCTGCTGCTGCTGCTGCTGCTGCTGCTGCTGCTGCTGCTGCTGCTGCTGCTGCTGCTGCTGCTGCTGCTGCTGCTGCTGCTGCTGCTGCTGCTGCTGCTGCTGCTGCTGCTGCTGCTGCTGCTGCTGCTGCTGCTGCTGCTGCTGCTGCTGCTGCTGCTGCTGCTGCTGCTGCTGCTGCTGCTGCTGCTGCTGCTGCTGCTGCTGCTGCTGCTGCTGCTGCTGCTGCTGCTGCTGCTGCTGCTGCTGCTGCTGCTGCTGCTGCTGCTGCTGCTGCTGCTGCTGCTGCTGCTGCTGCTGCTGCTGCTGCTGCTGCTGCTGCTGCTGCTGCTGCTGCTGCTGCTGCTGCTGCTGCTGCTGCTGCTGCTGCTGCTGCTGCTGCTGCTGCTGCTGCTGCTGCTGCTGCTGCTGCTGCTGCTGCTGCTGCTGCTGCTGCTGCTGCTGCTGCTGCTGCTGCTGCTGCTGCTGCTGCTGCTGCTGCTGCTGCTGCTGCTGCTGCTGCTGCTGCTGCTGCTGCTGCTGCTGCTGCTGCTGCTGCTGCTGCTGCTTCTGCTGCTGCTGCTTGCTTCTTCTTCTGCTTCTTCTGCTTCTTCTTCTTCTTCTTCTCTCTTCTGCTTCTTCTTCTTCTTCTTCTTCTTCTCTTCTCTTCTTCTTCTTCTTCTTCTTCTTCTTCTTCTTCTTCTTCTTCTTCTTCTTCTTCTTCTTCTTCTCTTC
>NC_051154.1:172186045-172246044 GCF_013339745.2 Dermacentor silvarum
ATTTCGCTCCGGTTATTCTACTGACCTAGCGCTTGTATCCCTCACTGACCAACTAAAGAAAGCCATTGATGACGGTAAATTTGCAGGATCTTTATTTGTAGACTTTTCAAAGGCATTTGATAGCATTGACCACGAGATTCTTAGTGTTAAACTAGATTCAATAGGTATAACAGGTCCTCCATTACTACTATTGCGCAACTACTTACAAGACAGATATCAGGTTGTTAGTGTTTCCGATGCTTATTCTAAACCAAAAATGACTATTTAGGTGTACCACAAGAATCCATTTTGGGCCCGTTACTCTTTTTACAATATATTAATGATCTACCTAATTGCCTCACATCATCTAGGTGTATACTATATGCCGATGACACAACAATTACTAATTCTGATGAATGTCTGTCAACGGTAGTAACCAGGCTTAATACTGATCTTCATAACTTGTTAGGATGGTGCAAAATGAATAGACTTACCATTAATCCCACTAAAACAAAATTTCTTGTCTTCTCATCCCAAAATAAATCATCACTATGCATTCTGCCCATTTCCATAGGTAACCATTTATTATCAGCAAGTGAAGAATGCACATACTTAGGTGTTATTATTGACTGTAACCTAAAATTTCAGCGCCATATAACTCATATAAAAAAAAGTTATCGTATGGAATACGAATTCTCATTAGGCCACGTCCGTTCTTTTCACGACCTGTGTTGCTCTCACTCTATTTCGCGTTTGTACACTCTCACATTAATTACTGCATAACCTTCTGGGGTAACACGTACAGCACTCGCCTAAAACCCTTACAAACTATCCAGAACCAGGCTATTAGAGTAATCACGTCGAGGCCACACACCGCCAATGCTAAACAGCTACTACAAGAAAATAACATTCTTGACGTTGCCGCCCTTGTCAAGTTCAACCTTGCCACTTTTCTTTTCAAACTAATAAATGACAAGATCACATTGTCGCTATTTCCTATGTCATCTCTAACGAACACCAATCCAACACGTTTCGCGCTTCATAATAACTTCATTCTGCCCAAAGTACGTACTAATTATGGCAAACAGACCGTTCACTTTGCAGCCATATCATCATGGAATACATTACCATTTGTCATAAAACTACAGAAAGCCCATAGGTTTTGCCATGAATTGAAAAATTTTTTGTTATGTGATATGTATGTGACATAGTGTACTGTATAACCCGCTTTCGTTTTAGACCTGCCGTTCTTATGTACGTCAACATGTTGCTTAAGTTGTTCTTTAATTTTTCGTTTTTTTTTCCATTTCTTTTCCCTCCACTTATATGTTAGTTTTACCTAGTTTTATTATATTACTTACTGCCGATACACTGTTGACTATTACTATCGTTATTTACTTATGTCTGTATTATTATTTATCATTTTTGCAATTGTACTCATTCAGCTACCGTTCTTGCCATTGTAACTTTTATGTTAACTATGAACAGGAGGTCCCAGTTCAGTTTTTACTATGGGACCTCCTTCTGTATACCTCTATCTGCAAAACCTTTTTGTGAATGAATGAATGAATGAATGTTAACTTTATTTATAATCCGGCGAGTTATTCGGGGATTTGGGCGAATACCCCTGCCTAGGTGTCGGCCAGGAGCCCTTGAGCTCTGGCGGCTTCCTCGGCCCGCTGGACGGCCCAGAGTTGGTCTTCGAGGGCGGAGCTGAGCAGCGTAGTCTCCCAGCGCGTTCGGCTCGAGGCTGCGTCCCCGTCTGGAACCCCCCCCCCCCCCCCCCCCCTTGTTTGCACTCCCATAACATGTGTTCCAGGGTTGCCCTGGCCTCACAAAACTTGCATTGGTTGGACGAATAAAGCTCTGGGTAACAGAGATTCAAGATCACCGGGTTTACAAACGTTCTTGTCTGCAGTTGTCGCCATGCGACCGCCTGTCTCTTGTTCAGTTTCTGGTGTGGTGGCGGAAATTTGCACCTCGCCAGTCTGTAGTGTTGCGTTATATCTCTAAAACTCGTCAGGCGATCCTCCCACTCCCACCCCTCACCAGACGTCGTGGCCGAGGCGGCGGTAGTGTGGATTAATAAAAAATTTGATTGATTGATTGACCGTGGATAACACTTAGCAAGTATAAATGCCGGACCTCATGATACAAAGGAATGTTTGCTAATGACGTGTAGCAATGAGGCTAGGTATGGTGACGTTGCTAATAAAAAAATTAACAAGGGCGCTGCACGCGTTTCTTCTGGATGCTCTCGCGTGTGGCAACCGCAACGATCGCAGGAACGAGACGAACCTTACACAGTTTCATGACGTCATGGGCACCGAAACCGAAAGTGGTGACTACTTAGGGCGCGCTGCTGCTGGCCAGTATTCCTTTTTTTTTTCCTTTTTTTTTCTTTTTTTTTTAGGGTACAGAGGTTTTAAATTCAGTTTAACGAGAAAAAAAATGACGAGACGGAAATGTCATGCAGTACCATAAGTCTACCGATGTTGCCTCGAATTATCCCCTCACATTCTCCATTTTAATTAACCAAAACCACTCCTTGTCCAATAAGATTAAGCTGGTAGTCAGAACTTGTGTCCGTGATTAATTCTTCCATTTAACAGCGTACATTTTCTTCCTGCACTTCGTGTTCTGGGCTCCTTTTAAATGATGACAGCGACAAGGAGTGCTGTGGGTCTAATGTAGGATAACCAACAGCGTCAAGCGGATATTCATATGAGGTCATCGGGATGCTTAGCAATCACTCCATGCGAGAAAAACAGCCGCGTTTCGCCCTTTATCCCTTCCCCTACAGTTTTCAACATTGGGTGCGCTACTTACCTACTTATTTCGAATAGCGCTTTTTCCGAATCGAATCGAACACGGATATTCGAGAAAAAAATAAACGACCCCTGAATATCGAATCAAATATAGCATAGTTTCTCATTGCCATAAAAAAAAGTTTATTATAAACGCTTGCGTGGAGTCCGCGCTGTCAAAAAAAGAAAGAAAGAAAGAAAAAGAACAGGAAAGAAAAAAGCTTATTCGCATAATTTGATGTAATGTAATGAAATGCGTGTAATGCTGTTTGCAACTTGACGTCCGCCCAATAGGGAAGTTGGTAAATGAGGAACAACTGGTTTCAGTCATCTCGTGCACCATACAAATGACAGTAGTGAAACAAAGGAACAGCACGTCAGGATGTGCATGTAGGGCGTTGTATTTCTTGGAAGGAGAGAGCAGCACAGCAAGTGTTTTAAAGGAATGCAGTGAGACTGGCCAAATAATACATTTCTTTCCCTTGGATGCCCTTGAATGCCTGGAATACATTTCCAGGCATTCTTACTGAATGACTGGAAATCATTGAGCAGAATTCACCTGGGCCCGTGCGTAGAATTCGCGAAGACGACATATGGAAGAACGCGTCTTTTTTCGCTATCTGTGCTCTAAATTTCTGTGTACCGAGTGAGTTGCAGCGACCGTCGCCCCTATGCCAGCAAGGGACACGCGTTGCAAGACAGCCAAATTTGTGGTAATTCCGGACCATCACAGATGCGTTAGCAAGTGCGATGCTCTTACCAATAGAACTACCGTGGCGCCGCGTTATACTCCGGGCGGCCGCGAAAACACAGCACACGGCGGGCTGCGTCCCCGACGCACACGGCTTTCAAGGTACAGCGGCCGCCCGGGCAGCCCGGAGTAGAGCCCCCCTCCCTAAACTCCGCCGGAGCCTTGCGGAGATTGCGGCCCGCGGGCGGGCGCACCAGCGCCCGCTCGCGCCCGCGAGGGCCACTGTATCTTGAAAGCCATCTGTGTCAGGGACGCAGCCCGACGTGCGCTGTGTTTTCGCGACTTCGTTCATGTTGATGCGAGACGTAGTACGAAGGTCAATTCGCTCGCCGCCGCGCTTCCTCACACCAGCCTTTTGGCAGCGAGTTTCCGCGGTCATCGAGTGAGATGTGTTCATGTTTGCTTGTGCGCGCGTGAAACCATGTGTGTTCATTGAGTTAGTATGCCTATGTTTACAAGTTTACACGGCCGATAAATCTACTATCGAACCTTCGTATAGCTGTCCACTAATGTGCTGTCGCAATCAATGCTTCGCCTTTCAGGCAAAAGTGCGACTTTTTAACAAAGAGAAGCACAAATAGTAGTGTACACGGGCATGATTCGCAAGAGATGTGATGCATGTTTGATGCTCTTCCTTATCTTGCAAGCCCTTGTGGACGTGCATTTACATATGCATTTTGAGCATTTGTGTTTGCATCCTGAACCTGTCGGGCATTTCGTCCTGGTCTGTTACGTCCTGATACTGGTTCCCGGCATACGTTTATCCAACAAAATTAATGGAATATGAACTAGCCGAATCAGCCACCCGTCCTTAAATGTTAAAAACAATATTTAAGTTATGGGGTTTTACGTGCCAAAACCACGATCTAATTATGAGACACGCCGTCGTGGGGGACTCCGGAAATTTGGACCACCTGGGGATCTTTAACGTGCACCTAAATCTAAGTACAGTCTGTTTCACACTTAAGGGAAAACTTGGAGCGCCTTTCAAGGCGCTCCAAGTTTTCCCTTAAGTGTGAAACAGACTGTACACGGGTGTTTTCGCATTTCGTCCCCATCGAAATGCAGCCGCCGTGGCCGGGATTCGATCCCGCGACCTCGTGCTCAGCAGCCCTATGGTTGAGTAAACGTCCTTTTACGAATTTAACGAATGTGGCTGCGTTGTACGATTTAACGAATGTTGCGTCAAGCTTTACTAAAAACTAATTTCGTTTGCGAAAGAGTTCGCACGTCGGTCTCCGTATATCTACCGTTTCAGGTGTTGTAATGGCGAAAGGATTCGAAGCGGGTACTTCATTCGAGCAAGTTTATACAGAAAAGTTCTTGAAGCAGGTGGAACTGGCAACATTTAAGTGGTTGAAAAATTCACTCTTATCTAGAAACAGTTTTTTTGCTTGTCATTAATTGCTGTTCAGAGTTTGTTGCTGCTCGATGTGCTGCGTCCAAATCTAAATCCTCGTTTCTAAAGTGCGTATGTAGCCCTGAAAAGACGGGCACTTATTCAAGCTTTAAAAAAAATATGGACGATGTTGCCCCTTTCTCCGTCGTCTAAGGGGTTGGATATCCCTGTCTTTTTTGTTGCCCGAGTCTCTTCACGTCATTTCTGGACCCTACGTATCGAACGCAGGGGGGTCATATCCGAGCAAGCGTGAAATTTCTGCAAAATGTAGGTCTTATAACTCCCGAAGAGCACTGGTTTGAGTTAAAAGGATTATACCTACTATGGCAGAGTGAGCGCTCTCAAACGCGGCCACTCCCGCACGAATGCGTACTGCCGAGCTGTGCGCCTCTGAACGCCGAGCGAGAGGCTAAATTTAGCTCCGATTGCGTTATGCGAGGCGCAACAACGGCGCCATGTGTGTACGCGACACATGCATGATCGGGTAAAGACTTCTGTCCTCTACACAACGATACCAAAGTAAGACGCGTGGTATATTACGCTTGCAAAGATATAAGCGATAAATGCTATCAAATGTTTTCCTTACATGCGGTTTAGCAAGCGACCCCATCTGACCGATCATAAAAACGCCTCACGTCAAAAAGAGAGAGAGAAAACTGTATAGTTAAATTAGAAGAGACATGTTAGTGTAGAAAGTAGGCCGGATGCCCCCTTACCAAAGCCAAGACGACAAGAAACACATTTGCATCGTTCGCGAAGGATATCAGCCCTATCGCCGGCGTTTCAAGGATTTCAAGTGAAAAGAAAACTTGTGGCAAGCAATGAGGCCGGCCTGTATTTGGCGTGGTGGCTACGGCCGAACCCCTTGTGTGCAAGTGCTCCGGACTGCTCGCACCGAGAGAACTTCTGAGGGAAGTTCTGGCATAAGAAGAAATATACGGACTCATGCAAAACTCAAGCCGGAGAATTGCATGATGTATACCTTCCATGCCTTGTTTCATAATGCCGTACCTTTACGAAACGGGTATAGATGACGTTTTATAAATATTGTCGGCGTTATTTTATTTGTGCCTCATCCTATATAGTTCGCTTGTAATGTCTCTCATGCCATCCATTTAATTTTTGACCCGACGCGAATCTTTCTTACGACCCTCCGTGTGGCGTAGTGGCTTTGGCGTTGCGCTGCTGGGTTTTGGCACGTAAAGACTTGGGAATTTATTATTTTTTAAATCTTTTCCCATGACAGGTCAACCACAGTACACGCTAAATACCCGTGATGAGCATTATCATAATAGACACCATCCCGCCACCAAAGCACGTATGCGGGAGGAAAGTGGGCGGGCGTGTTTTCGTATACACAGCGATAATCGGGTGTTTTTTTTTTTTTTAAGTCTATACAAAAATTTTAAAACTCTTTTGTGGCAGATAGCACAATTGTAATCCTTTAACTGGATTATACTCAAATAGGCGGACATTATATACACTTGCATGATAAATCGAAACGCGTAATCGACAAATTAACAATATTGCAGCAATTAGCGTTTATCTAAATACGGCACATAATGCAATTTCTGAATTGTAGCCGCTGGATTCGCAAGGAGCGAATTGTCAGAATGACACCAGTTTTGAGTGACACAAATGCCGAGAGCCAGTGGGGCTCTCGGCATTTTAATATTTTTTTCCCCGATGTCAGGCCTCCAAGCCTGAAAATGTAGTGGACCGTACGAGGATTCGAACGTACGACTTTCAGATTACAAACCCGGTGTTCTACATCTGCTCCACGCTACTATATATATATATATATATATATATATTGTGAGACAAGGTTTAGGCAGTCAGACTCTCATTTATTCTCCCGAGCGAGAGCCCCGCTACCAGGCCCCAAAACGGTGATGATGAGAATGTACAAATGAGAATATGAAGCGTATGAATAATGCTCACAATATATATATATATATATATATATATATATATATATATATATATATATATATAACAGTGGTTTACGAAGGATGTCGTAGTGGACGGCTCCCGAATTGTAACCACCTGGGGTTCTTTAATGTGCGCCGAAATCAAAGTACGCAAGCGTATTTTCTTTGCTTTTTTTCGCCCTCGTCGAACGTGGATGCCGCAAATCGAACCAGCGATGTCGCGCTCAGTGCACGAACGCCACTGAGCCACCGCGGCGAGTGGCTGGGATATACGACACGCTGCTGCCGCATTCATGCGTACAGTCGCTCCAAGCTTTACGTGCTGCACATGTTGCAACACATTTTCTTCGCTTCTTATTGTACTTTTTTTTTTTTTTTGAGGAAGCAGAACAGTGAATAGCACTAGCACGGGGCAATGACATTAGCGGTTTCTCTTCGTCGGTGACTTCACAGAGCGAGCCCTTATATGTTCTCAGGCTGTTGTGTTCCACTCACGCTTCTTACAAAAGCTTCTTTAAAAAGATAGCGACGCCGAGAAGGTCCCACAACAAGATCGGTACGGGAGCGTATCCGGGAACACTGAAAAAAAAAAAAAAAAAAAAGAATGAGCGCCTTTCCGCGGTGCTCGCCGCCGGGAGCAGAGGACCACAAAGGGCCGGGAAAGTGGCCGCGAGCGGGAATCGTATTGAGGCAATGCTCCGCGTTTAGGGACCGAAAACCATTTTCCCCCTTTCTTTTCATAATCACTTTTTTTTTTTTTTTTCTGCGAGGTTGGGGCCTACCGCGTTTGCAGTTGGAACTATAGAGACATTGAATAGCAGTGGGCCGTCCTTCGCACCGCGCGACCTGTTAACAAGCAAACATGCCAACTCCTCTTCTCTTCTACTGCGTGCAGGCTGATCGTTGGGTACAGTCAATCGGGTCTGCAAAACCGCCTCGTGCGAAAAAGGCTGCCTCGAGAGACAGAGTTCTTGCGTTCGAGGCGTCCATAAAGTATATCTGAACTCACCGACAGAATAGGTCCTTCCTCGGGCGCTCCTCCTCAAAAGCGTGTGTCAGTCTCTCCTTCGATCTGCTTCTGCTTCCTCTCACGTGCTTCTTACCCACGCACGCGCACGCACACACACACTCACTCACGCACGCACGTTATATATATATAGGCCGGACCCCGGCCGAAACGTCACTAAACCGCTTAATACGCGCGTCTACTTCACTGTATATATATATATATATATATATATATATATACAGGGTGTTTCAGCGAACACTTTCAAAAAATCCTAAAGCTTGGTTTTTGAGAAAAATAGGAAATGCTTTAAGGAGCAAGATTTCAGGTTCGGCGGACGTCAGAAATTATGAGAAACATGCGAATTACATAGTAATTAACTAAAATTGCCTAACGAACTTTTAATTAGCGACGTTTGGTGTTTATTGCCAATGGCGAGTTTGTAGCTACGGAGACGACGATGCCGTACAAGTTTTTAAAGCAAAGAAAAGTCACTCTGTAAAGCCCTACAGTCCGCGAAAATCAAGTATTTTTTCCCTCGTGAAACCGAAACGCGGCGAACATGTGCGCCGGAAATCTAGTGCAAACGCAACGTCCGCTGATGACGTGTTGCGGTGACTGCGGCGCCCAATTCGAAATGTCTGTGATGATTCCCCAGGCTAGGGAGCCTCAACGCTCAGCTTAGACCACGGCTGGCGTTATCTTTCTTTCGTTTTCTTGCGCCTACCAACGAAAGAAAAGATAACGCCAGCCGTGGTCTAAGCTGAGCGTTGAGGCTCCCTAGCCTGGGGAATCATCACAGACATTTCGAATTGGGCGCCGCAGTCACCGCAACACGTCATCAGCGGACGTTGCGTTTGCACTAGATTTCCGGCGCACATGTTCGCCGCGTTTCGGTTTCACGAGGGAAAAAATACTTGATTTTCGCGGACTGTAGGGCTTTACAGAGTGACTTTTCTTTGCTTTAAAAACTTGTACGGCATCGTCGTCTCCGTAGCTACAAACTCGCCATTGGCAATAAACACCAAACGTCGCTAATTAAAAAGTTCGTTAGGCAATTTTATTTAATTACTATGTAATTCGCATGTTTCTCATAATTTCTGACGTCCGCCGAACCTGAAATCTTGCTCCTTAAAGTATTTCCTATTTTCTCAAAAAACCTAGCTTTAGGATTTTTGAAAGTGTTCGCTGAAACACCCTGTATATATATACATACACAGGGTGTCCCAACGATCACGCACCAAGATACCAAGATTTAAAAAAAAAGAGCAGCTGCGTCACTTTGAGAAAACTTAGTGCATATTGTTTCCAGTACAGTGGAGTAACCGCCAGTAATTTTTTCGTTACTAAGATTTAATTAGATCATTGTAATTAATCATCTAACTCAAGAAGTACTGTCCTAATTATCAAAGTGTCAATTAGAAAATTGTAGAGGAACATGAAAAACTCCCGATACAGCTTTCTGTTGCTCACTATACGTGCTACATAAAAGTTTTTCCGAGCGTGAAAGAAGCCCGCGAATACACGCAAAGTTCCTCGAGCGGCCAGTCGCCCACATATAAACTTCACATACATATACGTATCCACAAATATATCCGCCAAGATACGACCGACCCGGCAGCAGGCAGCTGCAGCCAAGGCAAATAGGTAAATAAATCATCGCTTCACAATTTGTTGCCGCAGAACGCTCACTTGACGGCATTTAACAATTTTCAGTGCATAACCAAAAATGTTAAACTGCTCTAGGCGAAGGGCCCTTTAAGGCAAAGCTTGTCATGTTAAACTTACAGGATAATGGTACAAAGTATCCGAATAGTCGCTTTTATAGGCAACACATATACGGTATAGCGAACGCGCTTTCAATGACGCGGAGGAGCCTTTACTCGACGACGTTCGCCGTCAGATTTCGGCACGAGGTCGAGCTTTAGGCGCTCCCTGTATAAATGTGTGTTTTTGCTATTCTCGTTCTATCTTCAGCTTTGGTAATTTTTGCTGCCGCCTGTGTGCATTTGGCTATCACAGGCGCGCAGCAGCAGCAGCAGCCGCCGTCGACAAAGACGTCGGCCACTGCGGAATCTTCTTCTTGCTCATCGTCGCGTTTGCTCTTGCCTTTGGCTACCCGCTCACGCAATAAATCTGGTGGTGTCCAGCACCATTAATTGTTGGCAGACCACCCAGCGATTGCCGCGTGGAGGCAACATCTCGCTCAGCGAGCGCCTTTCGAAGCACGCGCTCTGCATGTTCGCGAAGTGGCTGGCCAAGCTGCAGCGCTTAATCGAGGCACTTGGCGAACAGTTTCTGACACTCGTAAGACAGATAGACTAACAAAGAGGGATGACGAATACTGCTTATACGTGCTGGACTCATTGCACTGTAAACACAAATAAGCCTGAATGGGGGTTTCTATGGTTTAATACCTTTTAAAACTCCATCGCCCAATACATTTACTCCATCACCATGGAGTAAAAGAGCATAAAACCATGATTTTACCTCCTTCCCGAAATGATGGAGGAAAAAAACGGAATGACCTGATATCACTCCATTTACAAAATGGTGTTTATCAGTGCGAAAACCTCGTGCCGTGAAATGGAGTGAAAATGTATTTCCTCCGTGCACTGTAAACACAACTTACAGGCCGCATAGGTAAGAGATACGACGCGCAACGTTTTTAAACTACTCGGCGCCAAATCTTATTTCATCAGCGGGAACGTATTCGATATAAAAACGTGAATTCAATCCCAACACTCATAAATGTAGTAAAATCGGTCTTAAAATGGAGTTTTCTCCCTCACGAGAAATCTCATATGTAAATGGAGTAAAATCGAGGCTAGAGCGGCAGTCGCATACTAGGCACAGTCGTGTCCTATACGGCTCTGCAATTTTTTCTTCTTTCGTGCACTTCAACTCATGGATACTACTTTGGATAATCAGCGGCCGTTTCTACAAGCCTTTGCCGTCACCGTGGCAGCAACGACATCTCGATATCTTCCTCAGCACGCCGCACACGACGGAGATTCCGACCGCCTCGTCGACGACGGCATGAAGACGTGATTTTAGGCCTAACATCCATTGACACCTGCCCTAGGCCGGGCAGCCGCCATGTCATTCACGCACGCCCGACTAGCCTCGTCCAGCGGAGCCAACCTCGCATCAGTCACCTCAGGTGAAACGTGGTGAACGTGGTGAAACAATTTTTCGTGAGCGTTGCAGATAGCTAGTGGTACTTGCATTCGGAGTTGTGGCGTTTACTTGTGCTCTAGTGGACGCCTTGGCGTGCCATAATAATATTGTTCGAGAATGGCAGGCGATGCTGCATGAACCAGCTAAGCCTGAACGTTTCGGCCGTCGCGTTACGTGTTACACGTATCGAAGGAGGTGCCTTTAATGTGGCGCTAACGCTTTCTTTAGCAACTCGCTTTAAGCTGAAAATGCCATTAGTGCGGTCCGATATTATGACGATATTATTATTATTATACAAAGTGGGCGGGCCGATATTATGACGAAAAAAATTGCGTGTCTGTGCTTGGGTGTGAGTGCGGGAGGAAAAGGGCGCGTGTGCACTTTGCTTGAGTGTATGTGCGCGTGTGTGCGCACGTGCGTTTTTACTGTGTGTGTACGTCACTGCTTTTTCGTGAAATTTTACGCATGAAAGCTTTCATGTATGTCCGTGTGCATATAGTTTTGCTGCAGCACCGCTTGCAGCAAAACTATATTCCCGGGTTTTGACATCGGTCAGCGCTCAGGCAGGCACAGACGCGCCACTAATTCCAAGGCGACGCGAAGCATGGGGACTGCAAGAAAGTTGGGGAGGCGAGAACAATCGCCGTCTCTCGTCACTCCGACAGGCGTTTGACAGGTTTTGTGGACACTGACCCCACCGTAATGCGGCGTGTCCGTTGTCGCTAGCGTGCCTGCGTGTTCTCCCTCTCCCGGCGAGGAGGATGCCATTCAGGACCCCCTAAAAGTGGTATGGTCAATGGGCGCGATCATGAACTTGCACGTCGGTTTGGCAGCAGTCAAATTTTCTGTACGTGTCGTTTGGGCGTGTTCACTTGTTGACATCTGTCCTCAATAATTTAGGAAGAATCCAGCTCCATCCAATTTTGAAATACGGGATTATCTACGGACTTCTCACAATGTCACATATTGAGTAAAAACCGTTTGCAAAAGTGTGTAGGTCGGCTGCCATGTTAACTGTCTGTCTTTTTTTTTTTTTGTAAGTGGATTACATGTCTTGTTTTAAATGTGGTTCCCCCCAAGTTAAGGAGAGCGATAGTCTGTATGGTTCACTCGAGTAATTAAGTTGTTGTTACAGTTGGCTGCGCATCGTTCTGTCATTCAATGTTGTCCGCGCTTCCTTTTATCAGTACATCAGCAGTGTGTTGTTGTCGTGCGCGTTTGTTTATTGAATGTGCGTTATGTTGGACTCTTGGCCTTGCTGATGTATGGTATATGCTTTATATTATTGTTAATTGATATCTATCATTTCAAGCAACACGCTCTTATTACGCGTACTTTTCTTAATATTCTGTGTTTCCCTCTATGTTTTGTCTCCCGTGTGATGTTGTAATGCCTACAGATAATAAAATATACATTATACCGCTATCCGGAAAACCGCATTTTATTTTCTTCATTTAATCATAACGTGCGTTGAAATGCTAACAAGAAATACATAGGCGAGAATATAATCCTGTCAAGTATAATGATCTAGTGGTATAAAGAAAAGTCGCCGTGCCAACTTGAACCTTGTGAATGTCACATACTCTCGCGTACGTGAAAGCGCAAATGCGGTCGTTTTATTTGTGCTGAATTCGCGTTTCGATTTACGTTATCAAACAGAGTTGACTAGCCGAGAAAGAGAACTTAGATGGGTAGATAAATGCTCTTGCTATAATTCAATTTTATATTAGTCTCCAGTGAAGTTTTATAAATACATTCAAAATCTAACTAGGAAGGTGGAAAACAAAATAAGCTACGGTAAAGGTTGTTACCGACACAAAACATAGCATCTGCACTACTTCATCAGTCATTAATAAGTGTCATAAAGCCACGGCACGAAAGCTGCTGCTTCAATTCATTGCAGGAAAAAAAAAAAGTATAAATAATGTTGAAGGATCTCAAGAAACTGTCTTCAGAAATGGATTGGTATTTACTCCATTTGCAACACCTCAAGAACACTTTCCAGAAATGAAGTAATATTCACTCCAATTTAAACACTTAAAGACTCCCTCAAGAAATGAAGTAATATTCACTCCAATTAGGATACCTAAAAACCCCTTCCGTAAATGAAGTAATATTCACTCCAATCTGAACACCGTAAAAACTCCCGAGACAAATGAAGTAAATTCACTCTTATTTGGACACCATAAAAACTCTTGTGAGAGATGGAGTTAACTAAAACTCCATATGAATGGAGTATATTAAACTCTCATTCGGGAATGCGCTAGGCGACGAGGCATTTACTCCCATCTGGGATTATTTGTGTTTAGTGTGTGTGCAGGTAAGGAATAAAACAAACGAATTAGAGCAGCGACGACGACGAGGCAGATACAGCGCCCGGTCGCCTCAATGACAGCCCGAAATGCAATTCACTTAAATTCTGCCCCCCCCCCCCCCCCCCCCCCCCCCTTGAGAACAAGGAAAGAGCAGCCGCATAAAAGCTATACTGCACTGAGCAGCTTGACGGAGGCGGCCGTCCTCTTCTTGGGCAGCCATGAATAGCTTGACATCGAAAAACATGCTTTGCATAGGCATTCTAATAACCAGTAATTCACGCATGTATGAGCGCATAAAAATTATATACAGACACTTGCGTTAAGTATTAGTGGGAAAAAATAAAGACACCGTGCATATATTATATGTAGCACGTATAGTGAGCAACAGAAAGCTGTATCGGGAGTTTTTCATGTTGCTCTACAATTTTCTCATTGACACTTTGATAATTAGGACAGTACTTCTCGAGTTAGATGATTAATTAGAATGATCTAATTAAATCTTAGTAACGATAAAATTACTGGCGGCTACTCCACTGCACTGGAAATAATACGCACTAGGTTTACTTCGCATAACGCCGTTCCTCTTTTTTTTTTAAATCGTGCTGCATGATAGCTGGGACACCCTGTATATAATCAAAGGTAAACATTCGGCAGATATCTGATTGGTTGGGGACAACTGAATTAAAGAGTAGGAAAACTCCAACCAACATTTAGTAATAATAATAAAAAAAAAAGAACGATGTTTCGGAGCCCCACCGGCTCCCTTTTTAAGGGGTGAGATGGCGTGAGGAGTAGCAGTTCTTATATGCGTTTTCGGCGCTTTACAGGAGCGCAAATAGGCACGCAGACGCTTTTCGTAGACATCAAGAGTAAACGACGGGAAGTGTTCCCGACGAACGATTGATGTTACCCGGCGTCTTCTGGGTGTGCCAGGATTCCAAAAGGAACCGTCGCCGGTGGTTCTTTTCTCTCTCCAAGACGAGAGCGCCGTTGGGGCTAATCTGATGATCATATATATATATATATATATATATATATATATATATATATATATATATATTGTAGCAACGTCAAAAACAGAGGTCGCACAGCCCTGATCTCTTAAGAGGGCTATATCAGCAGGTCGCCTTTTTAATACAGCGCGCTACTGCGACTTCTTCTTCTTCGCCGCGCCTTGATAGAAACGCGCATGCCTGCTCGTATAGTACTCCTCTTCATCGGAGTACAGGCGCGGCATTTGTGTCCCTCCGAAGGAAGCATCGTCCCGATGCGCATATGAGGGCGGTGCACAAATGGCACAGAGTAAGACAGGCAAAACAAAACCACAAAAACAGAAAAGAACAAACGAAACTTAGTTCGACAGATACGGCTTCATCCGCACGACATGCGCCACTTCGGGTAAGTTCTTGCGGCGGCTGGAGCTACTGTCACTGTCAGGAACGACCTCGTAGGTCACGTCGCTCAGGCGTCGAATCACTCTGTACGGCCCAAAGTACCGTCTTAGCAGTTTTTCAGAAAGTCCACGACGGCGTATGGGTATCCGAACCCATACTTTATCGCCGGGAGTGTAGAGAACGGACCTGTGTCGAAGATCGTACCGTTTTGCATCTTGACCTTGCTGATAGCAGATGCGTACGCGGGCAAGCTGTCTGGCTTCTTCGGCGCGCTGAGTAAATTCGACAACGTCGGTAGGTATGTCGTCACACTCGTGAGGCAGCATGGCATCCAACGTCGTCGTGGCTTCGCGACCGTGGACCAAGCTGAAGGGTGTCATTCGAGTAGTTTCTTGCCGAGTGGTATTGTACGCGAAAGTCACATAAGGCAAAATCTGATCCCAGTTCTTGTGTTCCACGTCGACGTACATGCATAGCATGTCTGCAAGGGTCTTATTAAGCCGCTCGGTTAGTCCGTTGGTCTGGGGATGATATGCGGTTGTTTTCCGGTGGCTTGTACCACTTAGTGTGAGAACCGAGTGAAGAAGTTCTGCAGTGAAGGCAGTTCCCCTGTCTTTGATGACTACTTTTGGGGCCCCGTGCCGAAGGACGACGTTTTCGATGAAAAAATGAGCCGCTTCGGCTGCTGTGCCCCGCTGCGTAGCTTTAGTCTCTGCGTAGCGCGTCAGGTAATCGGTTGCGACAATGATCCATTTTTTGCCGGCTGTAGACGTTGGAAATGGGCCCAAGAAATCCATTGCAACTTGGGTGAAAGGCTGTCCAGGTACCTCGACTGGATGTAAGAGACCTGCAGGCTTGCCGGGAGGTGATTTGCGTCTTTGGCAGTCGGAACATGCTTGTACATAATGTTTCACAGCAGCGGGTAGCTTTGGCCAATAGTACTTGCGTCGGAGTCGGGACAGTGTTCTCGTGTAGCCTAGATGACCTGAGGTGGCTTCATTGTGGCATGCTGTTAGGATTTCTTTGCGAAGTGATGCCGGTACGACAAGCAGGTACGTGTTGCCGCTGGCAGAAAAGTTCTTCTTATAGAGAACATCATTCCGCAGACAAAACGACGGCAGTCCCCTGGCAAAGAGTCGCGGGGTGTCTTTACTTCGGCCTTCCAAGAAATTAATGAGTGGGAGTAGCTCTGGGTCGTGGCGCTGCTCCTGTGAAACGGTGACGGCGTCGACGACTCCCAAAAATACAGCGCCCACGTCCACGTCATCGGTACCTGCGGGCTCGACGGGTGACCGCGAAAGACAGTCGGCGTCGGTGTGCCTTTTTCCAGATTTGTAAATTATGGTCATGTCGAACTCCTGAAGCCTAAGACTCCAGCGCGCTAGACGGCCAGATGGATCTTTCAAGTTAGTCAGCCAACAAAAAGATTGATGATCGCTGACAACCTTGAATGAACGGCCGTACAAATATGAGCGAAATTTGGTAACCGCCCACACCCCGGCGAGGCATTCCTTCTCGGTAGTCGAGTAGTTTTCCTCCGTACGAGAGAGAGTTCTCTGGCGTAAGCGATTACTTTTTCGAAGCCGTCTTGCCACTGCACCAGTACGGCCCCCAGACCAACATTGCTCGCGTCGGTATGAAGTTCTGTAGGGGCTTCCAGGTCAAAGTGTGCAAGAACTGGAGGCGTTTGCAGGCGCTGGCGTAGTTCGTCAAATGCTACTTGCTCATTTTCACCCCACAGAAAGGGAACATCGTCGCGTGTAAGGCGTGTTAACGGAGCAGCAATACGTGAGAAGTTCGCAATGAACCGCCGGTAATAGGCGCACAGCTCCAAGAAGCGCCTCACTGCCTTCTTGTCAGGCGGTGTGGGGAACTTTGCCACAGCGTCTATTTTATCTGGGTCAGGTCGTACACCCTCGTAACTGACGACGTGGCCGAGGAAGCACAGTTCACTGAAACCAAAATGACATTTCTCGGGCTTTAACGTCAGGCTAGCTGAGCGTATGGCTTGAAGAACAGTGAGTAACCGGCTTAGGTGCTCCTCGAATGTAGCTGAGAACACTATGACGTCGTCTAAATAGACCAAGCAAGTTTGCCACTTCAGGCCTGATAGTACGGTGTCCATTAAACGTTGAAAAGTGGCTGGCGCTGAGCACAGACCGAACGGAAGTACATATATATTATGAGACAAAGGTTAGGCCGCAGGTCTTCCTTTTATTTCAACGAGCGAGCCACCCACTATTACGGCCCTGAGTGGTTCACAGATGAGGAAGATGAAATGCTCACGCAGCGCTCACGCTAATTTCCCCCGCGCGCTGAGCGTGCAGGGCAGCCCGGCCGCGAAAACTTACACTGGCACGAAACGCCGAACGAATGGTTTGAGACGCGAAACGTGAACAATCTCGGAACCACGGCAACGCCAGTCAAAAGGAACTTCAACGGGAGTGACACGGTATATAGTTCACAGGGGAGGTTTGTTCTGTAATGATGTAGGGGCCCAGAAAACGCGGGAGGAACTTCTCACATGAGCCAGGATTACAAACCGGTGTCCAGAGCAGCACCTCATCTCAGGGACGAAAGGAAGCATCGCGGTGAGAGCTGTCGTAACGCTGCTTGCGGTCTTGTTGGCTGGATTCTGTACTGAGCCGAGCACGTCGTCGAAAGTCGACAAGTCTTGAGACGAGCTGTTCGGACACAGACTCCGAGGAGTTGGTGGGTACATTGAAGAAAGATGCGTCGAGGGTAAGTGTCGGCGAAAGGCCATAAAAGAGGTAGAAAGGTGAGTGACCAGTAGTTCGTTGGACAGCGGTGCTATGAGCAAACGTCACAAATGGAAGATTTGTGTCCCAATTGCTGTGGTCTTGTCTGATATACAGTAATACCCCGTTAACTCGAAGTAGTAAAAATTAGGAAAAATATGCGAGATAAGCGGAGTTTCGAGATAGCCGAATTGACGAAAATATAAGCATAACCACCGCGTAAAGCCAACATGACGCCTTTCCAATATGGCGCCGGTAACCGCCAACTTCCTCACAAAAGCTCAGTGTACCAGGAGCGGTACTTTTAGTAGATAATCTTGCGATATTATGTGCGACTCACCAACCGACACGTCGGTCGTATATATGGAAACTACGAACCACGCACATATAAGCGCGAACGCAGATGCATGTTGACACCGTGGTTGAAACCGAGTCACGCTAAAAATCTCGCGAACGTGCTCCGTTCCCCGGAGCACCACGTCCTCCTGCGATGCCCCGCGCACACAGCCGAGTGTCTCGTGCTGGTCGCCGCCTACCGTCGCGTCGGGCTGCCATCCGACACCACGCAGGGGCTCCTGTTCCCGGCGGCGTATTTCGCTTCCCGGCGGCTCCCTCCTCCATCGCCAGGCGAGCCTTCTCGGCGTTACTGGAATCCCACTGGAATTCCTGGAGGACTCCAACGTGTGCTCGCGACTGTGAGTCGCGCCACCTTCGCCTTCATGACCTACCGCTCGTTTTTCTTTTTATTCTCTCTCTCACACTTTCTTTTCTACTCTCTCCCTCACCCCTACCCGTACAGCGCTGTTGAGGTGCCCTCTCGCGAGAGGCAGTTACGACGCTGTACTTTTCCCTTCCTATTTAAGAACCACTAAGAAAAGCGTTGCGAGCAAACGTCGCAGGAAAGCGCTAGCCACCGCCCTGCTTATAGTAACGTGACCACCGCCAGCGCAGTCACGCACAACACCTGCCTCCGAGCACCGGGCATCGCCCTGCCGTGCGTGGATGGCGTGTTTACAAGTGGCGGCGCGCTCGCCTCTGGCCGAATTCTTTCTCGCACTCTTTGCCGCATCAGCGGTCGTAGCGATTCTCCGCCTGTGTAATCAGTGGTATCAGCCGGCCGAGAACTGTAGATGAGGGTGAAGTAGAATCAAGCAAAAGGCATTGGGACAAAATTGCAGGCCTGGGCCTGTATTTTGTAGAGATGCGTTATGCTATATTCTACACTGTAAACGGAAATAACTCTCAGGTGGGAGTATACTGCTTGTCCTCTATCGACCTCACGGTTGGGAGTTTATTATGCTCCGAATGATCGGAGTATAATTTTACTCCGTGCGGGCGGAATTTTTGCGTGGTGCCAGGGGAGTTTTTTTCCTGTCATTTTGATTTTTTTTTTCGGGCTGGACGGAGGTTTTCGAGCTGCACCGGGAGTATAAAAAAGTGTCACGTCAAATTGCGTGGAGAACTTTATATGTAGAAGCTACGGGTGAAATTCCGAAATATACGCACAACAATAAGCGAAATTCTGCGAAACAAGTGAGCGAGACCAGACAGACCAAGCCATACATAAACATTTGAGAAACACCCGATGAAGAGCTGTGAAGGACATCCAACGGACACTTGACACACAACAAGAAGCAACCCTGCCAGTATATATTGACCCTTTTCGCGGAGCAGTTAGCTCTAGAGGAACGAGATGGCGCTTTCGGCGGCACGCCATACATTGCCTCAGCGAATGCGCACGAATACGAAACCATTACTGCGTCTACCCTCCTACTGTGCGATCAGCTGTCGAAAATGCAACAGGGTGTGCGCTAACGCACTGTGCCCAATTCATACTGCAACGCGTGAGTGAATAGGCGCACACTTGAATCAATGTGCCGGAGCATGAGTGACGGCGACTACACCGACAAGACACGAACGCTGGAAGCTGAATGTTTTGTGACAGTCCACAGAGTAAGCGAGGGACTAGCGATAATACTTCTTTGCTACGCGCTACCACAAAGTACGGAACATTTAAATTCCAAGCTTTGTGCGCAGCAAGAACAAATTTATCGCAGCAGAGCATACCCGCGAGTGATTACGCTGAAAATAAACAATCAGATAGCGGCCGCGCCGAGGAACTTTACTGAGTCAGAAATATGACAAGCCGCCGGTTCAAAATGTTTGTCAAATAAAGAACGCAGAGCACACTGATCCCGATTAAAATCATAAGCAGAAAGTTTGGACAGCTTGGCATACATTTCTAGCCCCACTTTTAGTACAAGCACCGTATACGCTGCTCACGCCGTTTGGACAAGGCGTAATGAGCTCTGAAAGCACTTACATGTCCTCTAAAGCTGTGGCCAAAGCTTCGTGTCGTGCACGTAGTCACCGTCTACGATACGCGTCGAAACGGAGGTTTGCTGCGCCGCGCCGGCGTCACGCGCTTGCATTGTAAACGCGGAGGCAACGGAGGCGGCTGAGGCAAGCAATGGACGCGTCACCACGTGATCAAACATGGCAGCGCCCACGGGAGCGCCGCGAAAAAGGTCAATAGCCGCGATAATGTGTGCCTCGAAACAGCCTAGCGAGCAGCTGTACTGTTTTCAGAATTACGACTCACAGGCTCGCACATATGAGATATGCCTCTCTGAAAGCAACATGAAACCTAAATCCACACGGAGCTGTTAATTTAGAATATTGAAAAACAACGTTCATGGCAGAATTTTTCAAAATTAGAATGCCATTCTGTTAGCGCTGAAGCGACTTCGCACACTGCCGGCGTCCGCGGCCAAAAAGTAGTGCGTTAGTTACAGCACGCAAGAAAAATGTACGTGCGCATGCTTCATGACAAAATTAGCTTCGTGCGAAAGAATGGTGGCGGGACAACAATTTATCACATGTGAGCAAGACCCGTAACAGCCCACGTAGCACCGAAAATTGCGTAGTCATACATTTTTTTGACCGCACTACTTGCTCCGCGTCCAAGCAATGTCTCTCGGTTGTGAAACGGAACTATATCGCTGCTCTGGCAAACGAATCCTCACGCTAGGAGCCAGCAGGTATGCTCCTAAATCAGTATCTTTGATGGAGCATGATGTTAATGCAATATCCGAAGCAACGACGTCATCAAAGCAGCACTGCGCGACAACAATTCGATTCACATCGCGCAGTAAGAAGCTTTATTCACAGTACGTACTTACGTCCTACCGTATTTCCTGAGCGAGAATATCCGTACACAGGTTCATAAAAAGAATTGCTTTCACCACGGTCTTACTGGCAGCACAGCAGAGTAACGAAGTCGGCATATGGCATTCATGTGCGGCTATCACGGACGTGGTCCCTCGAACAGTGGCTGCTGCTGCCATTGCTACGCGGCACTTTACACCGGACGTTGTCAGCATATACTCAAAAGGACATAAAAGTGGCATTTCACGCACTGAAGAACACAACTCAAGGTCACGCAGCACGAAAGCACAGCCAGAATCCTGAGCCGACATCACGAGTCAACCGGCAGCTTCGTGGTCACACCTAAGCCTTTGAAATCGTTACTCTTGTATTCATCGCTGCCAGCAGAGTGATCACAGCTAACGTACATAAAGATGAGATACAGTGAGCTTCAGACACGCCTGTAACACTTTCTGGAAGAAAGTATAGGAAAGAAAATCGGCGAAACGCTGGCACGGAACAACACTTCACAGATGTAAACAAACCGTCAGATGAGCACCGCCGAACGCGGCCGGTCGCTCGCGCGGCGCACAGCCTTATGGGAAGCACCACGTGACCAACCTGTTCCGGTGGGGGAGTTTTTAAAAAAAATCCTTGTGCGGAGTTCCCGCAGAGAACAAAATTTTGAAGGCGGATTAAAATCACGTCATGTCCGCCGTTATCCTCCCACAGGTCGTGAGTGAAGTGAAACGAGGGAATGCCGTTGTATTCCTCCCATACATGGGAGTAAATATTCAAGGATGGGAGTATTAGGGCACATCACCTTATTATAATTCCCATGGGGGGTATTTTGGTTTACAGTGTATGCTAGTCTTATCAAGTTATAATCCACCGCTCACGGCCGGCTCATCCCGTTGATAACGTGAGCGGACCGTCGCTGTGACCGCTGACCAAGCACGAAATGCACGAAAGGCATTAGCATCGGGAAAGGGATTGCTACAAAATTGTTTTTTTTTTTTGCGATATCGCAGCTGCGCAAAAAGTATTAAAAAAAAACGTTTTGGTACTGTCTTTTTTTTCAACAGTTTCGCAGTCCAGGTTTCGGACTCTCGAGATATCCGGAGTTCGGCGCAGTGGCGTTTCGAGATAAGGGGTGAAAAACCCATGGAGTTGACACCGTGCCAGGGAAACCATTTGGCTTATCCGATAATTTGAGATATCAGAGTTCGAGTTAACGAGTGTTTACTGTACATAGATATAATGTCGGCTAATGTGCCATGAAATCGCTGTCAGGCCATTTGTTTGTGGGTGGTAAGCTGAAGTTCCCTCATGCACTGTGCGACAGGTTCTGAGTACTTTTTCAAGGATTGTCGACAAAAAAGTCATACCTCGGTCGCTCAACAGGACGCGATGCGCTCCATGACATACGAGGTGCTACCCAAAAATTCCATGACTTCAGTCGTAAAAAAGAAAGTGTTGACCATAACGCCTAATCAGCACCATCTCCTTCAACGTAGTCCCCTTGAGCATGTATGCACCGATCCTCGCGTTTCTGCCGTGATTTCATGCGTTCATAGAGCTCTCCAGGCGACAGTGTGTTGAGGACCGCCTGCAATTCCGACTGGATTTCTTCAACAGTGTGAAACTGACGTCCTTTCAGCGTCAACTTCAACTTTGGGAACAAGAAAACGTCACAAGGGGTGAGACAGGTGAATAGCGTGGGTGCAGAAGTACTGTGATTTGTTTGGAAGTCAGGAACTGTCAAACAGCGAGTGATGTGTGAGCGGGCGCGTTGTCGTGATGAAGAAGACAGTTGTTCTTCCACTCCTCCGGACGCTTGTGACGAATGCTTTCTCTCAAGCACCTCGAAACGTCACATTAAAGCTCGCTATTCACGGTTTGTCAAGGAGGTAAGAATTCCTTGTGGGCAATTCCATGTAGGTAAAAAAAAACAAAAAAAAACAGTGAGCATGGACTTCACATTTCCACAATCTTGACGTGCCTTTTGCGGCCGCTGTAAATTTGGCGACTTCCACGCCAATGACTGCTGTTTGGTTTGAGTATCGTAGCCATAAACCCATGTCTCATCCCCGGTTAATTCACTGGTGAGGAATGTGGGAGTGTCTCTGACTTGTTGCTTCAGTTACGTACAGACAGCACCACGGTGCAGCTTCTGTTCATCACTCAGCAGTCTTGGCACGAATTTCGCAGAAATGCGCCTGTCACAAAGGAGCGCGTAATCGGGGCGCGCGCCGTGTGTCACGCAAACCAGCGAAAGAAGCACACCGGCCCCGCGGCAGCTTCAACAGAGGGGGAGAGCGCATACGCCTCAAACAGCCGACGCGACCGACGGAATCTAGAAGCGACGGTAACAAAAGAGGGAGAGCGCCGAGACACCTTCTCATCCGGCGAGTCGAGAGAGAGATTACTACAGCACGAGCGTGCGTAAATAGGATGAGTCACCCCCCCCCCCCCCCCCCCCTACCTTCGACGACGCTCCGACGGCGGTGGTTGAAGATGCGAGAATTCACTAGAAGAAGATTCCCAGGCTTTGGCCATGCTACGGGATCCCAACTTTGACCGAAGGTTCCAGAACCCCCGGTGAAAACTATAGATGCGCCGTGCGGGAATGAGAAGGGGGATCAGAGATGGGCAAAACGGCTCACTTCAGTGAGCGGCTCGGAACGGCTCAGCTCACTGAACTAAACCGGTTCATTTGAACGGCTCACTGGTTCACAAGTCTCACGGCTCACAAGTCAGCCCACGTAGCACTTGGTCAACGAACCGCTGAAATGTTTTAGCAGCATTTCTGAGACCGAAGGGCATGCGGAGGTATTCAAACATGCCGAATGGTGTGATGATTGCGGTTTTAGGAATGTCGGAAGGCTCCACAGGAATCTGATGGTAAGCTTTAACTAGATCCGCTTTGCTGAATATGCAGCAACCGTGAAGCGAAGCGGTGAAGTCGTGAATGTGAGGAATAGGATACCGGTCGGGAATCGTCACTTTGTTTAACGCGCGGTAATCTCCGCATGGCCTCCAATCACCTGTCTTATTTGGAACCATGCGTAAAGCGGACGCCCAAGGGCTAGCAGAAGGCCGAACGAAACCCAACTCGAGCATGTGATCGAATTCCTGTTTTGCAATTTTTAGGCGGTCAGGTGCTAAGCGGCGTGGTCGGGCATATACTGGTGGTCCTTTCGTGATAATGTGGCGCGTGACCTTGTGCAGGATTGGGCGATCAGGCGAGGGGGGTTGAAATAACTCTGGAAATTCTTGTAGGATGGTGGACCAGGGTGTCGATACCTGGGTGTGTACTTGTAGGAGACGCAAGAAGGGCGGTGCAGTTGTGGTGATGCCTTGTACCGACAGGTTTGTGGTGGAGTCCAGCAGGCGGCATAGGCGTACATCGACAACCAAGTTGAACTTCCACAAAAAATCGGCACCGATGATGGGGCCGCGGACGTCGGCGACGGTGAATAGCCATCGAAAGGGACGCTGCAGTCCGAGATGAAGAGTCACTGATTTCTGGCCATACGTTCTAATATTAGAACCGTTGACCGCAGTGAGAAAGGACGTGTCGTGGCGATGTCGTCTTCGGTCGTGAAAGGTAGGCGGTAGCACACTAATTTCTGCGCCAGTGTCTACAAGGTAGCGAACTTTGGTTACGCGCTCGGTGACATAGAAAAGACGGCTTGACGTAGGGCCGGTAGCACTTGCCGTCATCAGTGACTGGCCTGACCGTTTCCCCAAAAGTTACACGGTGGACGGCACTGACGTGCACGTGTGCCGTATCGGGCGTGGTACCAACAAATAGCGGCAGTGGAATAGCGGGAGTTGCTTTGGTTGGGCGTGCGATGACGTGACCGGTCTCTACCCACAGAGAAACGCAAAGTAGCTAGCTCAGTAGTTAGTTGATGCACTTGCGAGGCAAGCTGTGCGTTTGAGGAGCTGAGTTCGTCAAAGCGCTGCTCTAACTGTAACGGACTCGAGACGGGCGCCTGACAACGGTCGATGGCAGATACGAAAGGATGGGAAGTATCCATGATCCGGTCTGCCGTTGTTGCTAAGTCTTCAATGGAGGTTGCCGCAGGGGAGGCACATAAAATCATCCGTACCTGATTCGGTAGACGCTGAAGGAAGAGCTCGCGGACGATTTTTGAGTCCGTTGAAGATGAATTGCCTCCGAGTAGCAGGGTCATGTGACGAAGCAGTTCGGTCCGCTTTCGGTCGCCAAGTTCCTCCGATGATAGAAGCTGTTGAATTCGTCGTGACTCGGAGTCGGTCGTGCGTCGAAGTAACTCCCGTTTGAGGATGTCGTAGGGGTTGTCGGGTGGGGGAGTGAGCAAAAGGTCGCGGATCAAAGCTGTGGTGGTCGGGCTGAGCGCACTCACGACATAGTCGTACTTGGCCGTCTGCGATGCGATGCGGTGACGGCGGAACTGCGCTTCGATATGGAGAAACCAGAGCTCACTATCTGCAGGCCAGAACTCGGGAAGCTTGATTGTAGCGATGGAAGGTGTGGCATTGTCTTGGGAGTTTGATTCCATGGCGTCGAAGAGAAGCGGCGGACGAATAGTTGCGATGCGGGATCACGTCCGGGTCACCAAATTGTGGGAACAGAAGACTCGGAACAAGTAACCATTTATTCGTCGGGGCAACTACACTGATGTTGCGGCCATGATGTCGAGCTTCTTCTTCTTCTTCTTGTTCTGCGGACGCCAAGCGCACTGTCCACTACACGTGTAACCTGTGTTATGCATATTCTATAGTTATCTGGCTTTGTAAAAAAAACAAATGATATATGCATAATTTAATAACCGTGTTATTGGTATTTTTGCTATGTTTAGAGAATGTTTTTACATATATTAAAAGCGTGAACTTTTAGTTGTAATGAAACCTTCTTTTCTGATATTGGGGATAAAATGCTTATGATACTGTGACAGGCAGAATGCGATGTACTTTTTTCAGAAAAAAAATATGTAACTTCATCGTCATTACAGAAGCTTAATTGTCTGTTTTTGTGGTACTTTAAAATCAACTTTTGTCAAAATAAGAACACAAAATGATTGTACATTATGTTTCAACTTTATTCATTCATTCACATACGTACGTTCACTATAATATGAGTAAGGTGCAACGTCATGCAAAATGAATGTAGAAATCATTTCTTGAAGTACAATACAAAAATCATACGAAAGATCCACAAAACTGCCGCACGTACCTTTCGTTTTATTTTCTCTTGAGTGCACGCGCGATACTGGCGATCATGCCATCATACGCCAGGACTAAAAAAAAAAGAAAAAAAAAAAGAAATGGAATTCTATTACAACACAACAGATCATTGGCCTCGTTTTAATTTCGTGTTAATGATACACTCTCAGAAAATGCACTGAAGTGGATGTCATGGGCGACATTTTCGTGACTACACTAATTAGCACAAATGAAGACCAGGACGTAAACTGTTCGTTCACTTGTTGTCTTTCAAGACACGGAAGACCATCTTCGAAGTGCTATTGGACCAGCGCACGATGTGCGATCGGTGAGAGTCGTGAGACATCGTTCGAACAGCAGCAGACAACGAACGGTACCATCCTTTGCCAATTAAGACTTCTTTACTTCTCTCCTTGGTGGCATTGGGTGCCACACCATAGGAAGCACAAAAAACCAAAGGGACTGCTGCGCACACCACACACTGCGAGCGTGTACCAGTAGCGCGAGTCTGCCCACACCAGCCACCATTCGTCCGTCAGAAATCGAAACCTCGAAACCCAGCAGAAGACCCAGCTCTCACGGAACGGTTCGGCACGGCTCATTCAAGGAGAGAGAACCGGCTTCCTCACTCCGAAAGAACCGCCGCTCACTTACTGAACCACGACTCAATCGCTCTTCAAAAGAGCGGCTCAAAAGATCCGACTCGTTCCTGAGCGCTCTCTAGGAACGGTTCCTCACGCTCACTGAACGAGGGAGAGCCGGCTTCCTCTCTCCGAAAGAACTGCCACTCACTTACTGAATGACGGCTCCCTCGCTCTTCAAAAGAGCGGCTCGCTCCTGAGCGCTCAGGAGCGAGCCGGATCTTTTGAAGAGCGAGGGAGCCGTGGTTCACTAATGGCGAATTCCATTGGGAGAACAGGAGCACTCAAAAGCACGCTGAAAGTGCTCGTTCCAGAGGCGACGTGTTTCAGTGGTCGAACAGGAGTGGGAGCGCCGTCATCCAGTGGTAGAACAAGAGCAGTTTCGCGGCGCCGAGAGCAGCTGGGAGCAGTCCGGACTGCTCTCGCTTGAAAAGCGGAGTACGGAGGAAGTCACGTGGCTTAAACCGTCATATCCTCCTCATTTCTTTTTATTTTGCTTCAGCCGGCGCGCGCGGCGGCAATGGCAGCCTAGCGTAGTTTGTGTTTTGACACCGCTGATTTTGACGTCGGTGATACGAGCGAGCTTCGCAGCGATTTAGCGACAGATCCTGGCATTTCTAGTCCGCCTTGCTTCTCGTCGGATGCGCGGGGGACAGCGGCAGCAAAGCGTCTTCGCCTTGCTGAAGTGCTTGAGACGCTCGACGGTGACAGCAGCGAAAGCTGCTAGAGCTCAACTTGAGATGATCTTCGCAGGCGGAAACGTTGAGGAATGCGTCGGCGCTGCACAAAAGTATGTAGTACGTGGCCGCAAACGGTGACAGCGTTAAGCCCGACAGATTACAAGATGATCAGGCGTGTTTTGCCGCTCTCCTGCAGAGAATGGTGGGACGTCGATTGCTATTAGTCACATGGTACATTTCTCCTCACAAGTCCCCCTCCCACCTGCTCTCCGAATGCACGCCGTATTCCAGTGGCGGGTCGAGTGTCCCTGCTCTCACTGCGCTGTCACCCGACTCCGCACTGCGCGGCGCCCTGCTCCTCTTCTCCCAATGGAATTCGCCATAAGTGAGCGGCGGTTCTTTCATTCTTCAGCCGAAGGCGAGGGGGTGAAGGCGACTCTTGCGAGGAAGGGCGGGAGGGCAGTTGCTTTCTCGTACCGCTAATAGATGGCGCGGAAGTCGCACCCAGCAGAAGACCCGGCTCTGACGGAACGCATCGGCACGGTTCTCTGAACGCGAGAGAACCGGCTCCCTTTCTCCAAAAGAACCGCCGCTCATGTTTACTGAACCATGGCTCACTCGCTCTTTAAAAAGAGTCGCTCACAAGATCCGGCCCGCTCCTGAGCGACCCATCTCTAGATCAGACCGCGCACGTGAAGAGATGTAACGTGAAGACTGACTGTCTGCGGAAGAAGGGGATTCCCCGGCAAGCTAGTCAACGAGTTCGTCGAGCGTCTGCAAGTCCGGAAGAAGTTCCTTCTTCGAGATTTGCCTCGAGCTACGCCGAGATCGTCCGGCTCAAGACCCGCACGGGTGAATACCATTGAACACTTAGTGTTCCTATTAATTTTGTAGTTTACGTGTTGGACTCTTAGTGCTTGTCGTTAATTATTTTCCTGTGTTTTGTGAATACCTATCTGAATTATATTGTGTATGTAACTTCCTTGTTTCAAGAATATATTTTGTTGTGCTTTGACAACTCTGGGCTCTGACTCAGTCTTTAGACCACAACCGGCGTTCGCTGGCACACCAGAGGGCCCATTGCTAATTGCCCTTGCTTTCGTGGGGTTATTTTCGAGAGCTGATAAGTCGGCTTTGGAATTTGGCCCGGCGTTGGCGCCTCGTTCACGGTGTCTGTGACAGCGCCTCATGTTCAAACATCCGACAAAATTCGCTGAACTGTGCCGTAAAACTGTCCCACAATGTCACAGACATTCTTTATAGTTAGCCTGTCATTTCCAAGGATAGCCTTACAAACTTCCGCTATCGTTTACGGGGTTGTGCTCGTTGACGGGCGTCCAGAACGTTCATCGTCAACACACATTCGACCCTCTTTGAAGCGTTTATGCCATAAGAACGTCCTGCTTTGGCTCATGGCGTTGACTCCAAAAGCGTCCTCTAGCATACGATGAGTTTCTGCCGCAGTTTTGCCAAGTTTAAAACAAAACGTGATGCAAATTCTTCGCTTCTTGAAGTCTGCCATATTGGCTGCTAAGAAATGCGCCAAATCAGTGAAACATTGCGTTGCAAAACAGCACTTCGCAAAACAGTACTTATTCTTAGATGCAAGTCGTTCAGTACACTGATCCGCAAGGCATACTGCTAGCCACATATAGTGGCGGAAATGTGTACCACACTCAGTTTGCCCGTGCTTTTCAAGTTCCCGGAACGTTTGGGTGGCACCTCTAACACGATAGCTTCCAGAAAGAAGGTAGCCACATCTGACGCAGAGCCAGAGCGCAGAGGAGTGGTCCCCACGTAGCCTGTAGGGTGGTCGACATCAGTCACTATACATACATGTCCTGACGGCGTGATAGGAAGAGGTCCGAAGAAGTATATTCCAATAATGTCGAAAGGCGTTTACGGACATGGGATGGGTTGTAGCAGGCCAGCAGGAGGCGTTGTTGGTCGCTTCCGCAGTTGGCAAAGCGCGCAAGAAGCGACGCATTTAGCCACAAAGGCAGAAATGCCAGGACAGAAGAAACGACTCTTTATTCGGTTGTTGGTTCTGTGAAAACTTAAGTGGCCAGCAAAGGGATCGTCGTGGAAGGCTTCGAGGACTTGTGTGCGCAGCGTACGGGGAAGAACCGGAGCCCAACGAAGTCCATCAGAATGGTAAATGTAACAGTGCAGCACATGGTTCTCGAGCTTGAACTGCTTCATTTGGCGACGAAGCCTGACGAAGTTCTGCATAGACGTTGTATAATTTTCTGGCAGTATGGTTAAGCACGTTGATAAGAGGCGATCGAACTGCGTGTAGCGATTTGAGGGCAGCGTATTGATAGGCCTATCGTAAGTGGTGGCAACGTCAGTGAAGAAGTAGTGTCATGGCCCCGGGAAGTGCAATGCCGGGATATGCTTGTAGATAGCGGCAGGGGCAGCGAGGGAGAGCGTCGGCATCTTGATGTCTCTTGCCGGACTTGTAGATCACATCAAATCAAATTCTTGCAATCGGAGCACCCAGCGCCCAAGGCGTCCAGACAATTTGTTCAGCGATAACAGCGTAGCGTGTGATGGTCAGTAACAACGATAAAGTGGGGTCCATAACGATACGGTTGGATTTTTTGTACGGCCCAAACCACAAAACATTCCTTCTCTTTATCGAGTAGTTCTGTTCTGCAGCTGTTAGTGTACGACTGGCATGCGCAACTCTCTGTCGTGAAGCTAGTGTTGTCCCATTGCAGGAGGCCGGCAGCGATCCAGTGATCACTAGCATCGGTGTGCATCGCTTTTATCAAAATGGCAGAGAACGGGGCCGGATGTTAAGTCACGCTTGAGGGCTTGGAAGACAGTCTCACAGTCGTCAGTCCAAGTGAAAGGAGTGCCTGAGGCCAACAGCTTGTGCAGCGGCAACGCTATGTTTGCGAAGTGACGGATAAAGCGCCGGAAATGGGGCGCGAGACCAAGAAAACTCCGCAAGTGTTTCTGATGTTCTTGGCGAGGCAAGGGAAGGACGGCAGCAATCTTGTAAGGGTCTGGTCGGACGCCGTCCTTGCTTACAAGGTGGCCCAATACTTTGATTGTTGTTGTTGCCTCAAAACATGGCTCGTACCCACAGGGGGGATTGGCCACATTAGATTGTTTGAAATGTGCGGCTAACAAAACATAAAATGGGGGATTGTCGTGTTTGCAAATCGGCACTTTTTAGTGTTCTTCTTCTCTCTGGTGTTTTACGTGCCAAAACCAGTTCTGATTATGAGGCACGCCGTAGTGGAGGGCTCCGGATTAATTTTGACCACCTGGGGTTTTTTAACGTGCACTACAACGCAAGCACACGGGTGTTTTTGCATTGCGCCTCCATCGAAATGCGGCCGCCGCGGCCGGGATTCGATCCCGCTACCTCGCGCTCAGCAGCGCAACGCCTTAGCTGACTGAGCCACCCCCTCGGGTAAGTGTTGAGCTGAAGACCAGTGTTAGAAATGCAGGTCAAAACTTCGTCTAAACGCTTAAGGTGCTGGCGACAAGTGGAAGAAAAAATAACGATGTCGTTAAGATAGCATAAACAAGTTTTCCACTTCAGGTCACCTAAAACTGTGTCTATCATACGTTCAAAAGTTCGAAGCGTTATGCAACTCGAAGGCTATTACGTTGAATTCGTACAGTCCGTCTGGTGTTGCAAAGGCGGTTCTATCTTTGTTTGCTTTGTGCATAGGTATTTGCCAGTGTTGGACGGAACGGCATTCCAAGGAACGGCATTCCAAGGAACGGCGTTCCTGGAACTAGTTCCTTTTGGGAGGAACGGAGGAACGCCACCGTTTCGTTAAGGGTAGGTAGAACTGTAACGGTAACGCGTGACGTTTACGAAGGAACGGCAGAGGGAACGGCGCGTTCCTTCTGTAAACGTTCCACGGCATTGGACAGACGCACGCACGTCCGCAGCACGTCATGCAGGGCGGATGGGCGACCGCACAGAACTATCACTTGCCTGTCACGTGATTGTGGTGCACATTTTAAACCGAAGCTTTATATGGCTAGGCGAAACAAAAAAGCCTCTGTCCGTCAGCTGTGTACAGAAAACTATCATCGTCAACATTGGCTCGCGCGTCGTCTTCTTGCGCAGCTGGCTCGTTGGCGAACCTCGGTTCGAGCTCGTGCTCGTGCTCGGCATGCGCTCGTGCCACTGCTCCCACGTTCGTCGACTTCTTCCACAGTAGACTGCGTTGCCACTTATCATTCCAGTATCGAATTTCACTTCTATTCTGTGGTCGTGATGGCGAGGCCGCGTTTACGGGGGTATGAGGCATTGCTTAAGGGGGTATGAGCCATTCATTGTCTTTCGTTGCGGACAGATTTAGTTTTGAAGCAATTTAATTTTGAAGAATCGCAAGCGGCAATGGCCGGCGAACGCTGCTAACCACACCGTCGAGCAAACTCGAGACATCGAACGCAAGCGACAACGGCGGACTGCGGGCATACCCTTATGGACGTCGTTCTCTCTGTCGCAGCCGAACGTGTGTGTAAACTCATAAAGAAACACAAAGACGGTAACCAATGATTGAGAAATACTTTAATGAACCGTCGGGATTAATCCAGTCATATATATACACCGTGTCCGCACCTTTGAGCGTTGCTGGTTAACCATCTGTACGGAGTGCTTGGGCGGTGATTTTTTTTCGTGAGTTCTCCGCTATATTTTTTATGACTATGCTTCAAGATTGTCACGTGACGCTCCCTCCTATAGTTTCTTTCCTCCATGCCGGCATGCCAGCTCGCAGAGGAATGTTGACGTCAGGATCGCAGGGCCACTCGAGGGACTTCGCGGCGGATGTAACATTTTTAGTCCTCACGTGACTCGCATTCGTCATGACCCTTTCGACCAATCCTGGTTTTCACTTCATCCAAATCGTCCGCGCCCGAAGATTTCTTCTCGTTCGGGCACCAAACCCTACCAGCCGAGGTACACGATGAGCTGTCGTGGTACCTGCTGGTACCAGTTGACTACCCGCTGTCGCAGATGATGGACTGAACCAACTTTTCCACAAGTACGGCAGTACCCACGGCAGTACCCTCAAGTCTTCGGTGTAACGGCTCTTCATCACTGCCAACGAAGTGCTGACGAAAAAACGGGTTCGTCTGTCGAACACCAACGTCGAGATGCAACTCTTGCTGAGTTCAAACAAAGGACTTTAATAAGTTGCGAATATGTATTCTGGGCATTTTTCCCCCACTCGTACTGCAATATTGAACCAGCATTCATTAAACGGCTGTGTATTGTTCCTTTCGATGCGGTTTCTTGTGCAAGAAATTTAATTACACTGGTGCATGTGAGTAACTTTCTATTTGCACATCTGAAGCGCAGTATCCTGACTGCGCATTTGAAGACCGATGTGCAAAGTGCCATATGTGTTGCACTTGTAATAGGCGAGCACCAACGTTGCAGTTTCACATGTCTGGAGTATGCCCGGTGCTCCCTGAAAAAAATTCGTCTAGGAGCGTTTTTTTGGATTCCTTTTATCTCCAGATAATCTGCTGCCGGCGATGTTTAAGCTCATATAATATATGTGGTTCAATGTGTTTTAAATTGCTCACTTTATTTCGCCTCAAGAATATGGCGCTATATTTTAACTTAAATTAACGTTACATTTAATTTTTTAACGACACGTTCCAATCTTCGAAGTGTAACTGGAACGCGTTCCTTTCGCATTAAAGGAACTTGTAACGGGAACTCGTTTCAAAATTGTGAAGGAATGAGGAACGAGCTTTCGTTCCTGTTTTAGAGGAACGTGTACAACACTGGTATTTGCCAATAACCCGATCGGAGATGGAGACTTGATAAATATTCAGCGCTTAGTCGAATCATCGTCGTCGACGAATCATCGTCGATGCGTGCCATTGGGTCTTTGTGCGTGATCATGCTCTATAATCAGCGCAAAATCATATAGAACCGACCTTCTTCCGGACTAGCACAACAGGCGACGACCAAGCGCTCGATGACGGCCGGATAATGTCTCGTTGAGCATATCGGTGACGTTTGCATCGATGATATTTCGCTCCGCAGGTGACACGTGGCATGGGCGGCGCCGTACGATGAAGCTGCAATCGGTTTGAATGCGATGCACTGCGACGGAAGTGCGGCCGAGAAGCTTTGAGTGGACGTCAAATAAAATTACGTGCTTTTGTTGAAGCAGAACTGAAAGGTTTTCCTTCTGTGCAACAATGAGATCATCGTTTATCATGGCTGTTAAAGCTGTAGCACCATCATCACCAGGAGGTGAAGACACAGGTTGTGTTTTCATGTGAAGGGGAACAAGCGTAACAGGTTCGGTACCCGTAAAGCAAATCAAAGCGGTGCCTTGGGGCAGCACGGTCAACGAGAGTTGGGTTAAATGCCGTGACTAGCGCACTTCTGTCGTGAAACCTCACCAGGCTGGGAGCGATGGTGAGCTCGCTAAAGATGTGGCGACCGAATGATACAAGGAACACATCACCATTAACGATGGTATCCGAAGTCATTGTTTGAATATCGTCATGAGCAGGTGGAATCAAACAATCGGCAGCTGTGACGAAACAGACTGTGTGCATCGAGTTCAGATTAATATTTAATGTCTCTCATACGAATTACCCGTTGGCGGCAAGAGATCAAAGCTAATGCGGATGAGAGGAAGCCCCATCCTAAAATAAGTTTGGGGGTGCAGGAGGACAACACGAGACACTGAATGTGGTGATGTATGCCTTCAATGAAAACGCGTACTGTGCAAATTCTGGAGGGCTGAACAAGAACGGCATTAGCCCAACAAAGGGGTGGGCCATTGAAGGGCGGCTTTACTTTTCGCAAACGGGAACACAAATCATCACTAATAACTGCAAGTGAAGCACCCGTGTGAGCCAAGGCTCCAATATGCACACGTTATCCACACACCAACTGTATACATTTGACAGGCGCTCCGGATTGGATTCAGTCCGAAAGATGCAGCTTTCCCTTTTGAAGCTTTCCTATCTAGTTTTCCGAGCGATGGTCAGGAGACGACGTGGCCGGACGAAGAGGAGAGGAGGAGCGTCGCAACCGTGAAGGAGAACGACGACGCGCGTAACGGAAACTTCTGGCAGTGCCGACGTTGTTCAGGGATGGGCAGCGACGTGCGTAACGTTGGTAAGAGCGACGCTGTTGTGGTCGTGGGGCATAAAGCTCATCTTGCTCAAAAGCATCATAACCACGTAGTTCGCCCTGTTGGCGGCGTCGGCAAAACATTAAAATATGGCCACATATGCCGCAGTATAATAGTAGACCGGTCGGGATGGGCGCCATGCATTTTCATAACGCTGAGCCAGTGCTCTTGTTGAGAGTGAAGTGAGAGAACCACGTAGTGCAGGCGCAGGGGGCGGGGGCTGCGGTAAGGGTGATTCCACAGAAACAAAGTGGGCGTTGGTAGGAGCAGAGGGCTTGGGCCTTGCGCGCACGCCACTGAAGCTAGTTCTTTCCTCACGATGTTACGTCGGCCGCATCCAGGAGACGTTCTATGGACGTTGACAGCACGCGATGAAGCTTGTGCATGCAATTCCTCGCGAATGATGGTACGGATCAGTGCACGCAGCTTATTGTCGTTGGTTGCCCTGTGATCAGATAAGTTCGGCTGCAAGCGGATCGAATGAAGTTCATCGAGCCGCTGACACGTAGTGATGATGTCGGCTACAGTTGTGGGGTTCTTCACAACAACGGCATTAAGCGCAACGGTCCCAACGCCTTTGAGTAAATGGCGCACGCGGTCATTCTCCGTCATGGAGTGGTTGACACGGCGGAAAAGGGTGAGGGCGTCTTCTATGTATGAAGTGTATCGACTCACCGATGTACCGATGTGCTGAACACGCTCGGCAAGCTTCTTTTTCGCGACGTCTGAGCGAACATTGGGGATGACAAAAATCTGTCGCAGCTGCTGTTTAAAAGAGGTCCAGTCAATGAAGTCACGTTCATAGTTAAGAAATCAAGTCTTCGCGACGTTGTTTAGATAGAAGGCTACATGAATCAGCTTCGCGGAATCATCCTAATAGTTAAATGCACTCACGCGGTCGTAATTTCCCAACCACTCGTCAACATCGTCGCTATGGACACCAGCGAACATCTGGAGATCCCTCCGAGTGCTAGTGATGGCCCAAGAAGGTGTCCCCGCAGGAGCAGGCATAGTGGAAGCTGCCGTGTTGGGCTGCTGCTCTTGTGACATGGCCGAGAGCAGGTGATACAAACAGCGACCCGAGCAGAGCTCCAGGGATGTACTCGAGAGGAAGCTCGCGAGAGGAGAGGACCGAGGGACCGGAGAGCAACGTCCACCACTTATGAGGCAACGGAGGCTGCAGGACTTCTGTTTATTTCAGCGAGCGAGCGCCACCCACTATTGCGGCGCCGAGAGGTGATGATGAGTATGTACAGATGAGGAAGGTGAAATGCAAACGAAGCGCTCACAACACACACACACACACACACACACACACACACACACACACACACACACACACACACACACACACACACGCACGCACGCACGCACGCACGCACGCACGCACGCACGCACGCACACACACACACACACGCACGCACACGCACACGCACGCACACGCACACACGCACGCACGCACGCACGCACGCACGCACGCACGCACACACACACACACACGCACGCACACGCACACGCACACACGCACGCACGCACGCACGCACGCACGCACGCACGCACGCACGCACACGCACGCACGCACGCACGCACGACTGGCCGCTCGAGGAACTGCGTGTATTCGCGGGCTTCTTTTATGCTCGAAAAAACACTTTTATGTAGCACGTATTGAGCAACGGAAAGCTGTATCGGGAGTTTTTCATGTTGCTCTGCAACTTTCTCATTGACACTTTGATAATTAGGACAGTACTTCTCGAGTTAGATAATTAATGACAATTAATTAATTAAATCTCAGTAACGAAAAAAAATACTGGCGGCTACTCCATTGTACCGGAAACAATACGCACTAGGTTTGCTTCGCGTAACGCCGTTCCTCTTTTTTTAAATTGTGCTGCGTGATAGCTGGGACACCCTGTATATATATATATATATATATATATATATATATATATATATATGAACGAGAAGAAAGGGGCCCGATTATTATTAATCATATAAGAAGCCAACGGTAATTGCAGATCGCAGGGAGAGGCCTTCGTCCTGCAGTGGATATAAATATAGGCTGATGATGATGAAGCTAACAAACACTGACACCAAGAACAACACAAGGGTATTTACTTGTACTTACTACTTGAATTAAAGTAATGATAAATTAATGGAAATGAAAAGGAATGAAAAAAGAACTGTCCGCAGGTGGGGAACGATCCCACGTCTTCGCATTACGCGTGCGATGCTCTTACCATTGAGCTACCGCGGAGCCGCTTTCCCATCCACTTTCTGGGGTATTTATGTTTTACAACTAGAACTAACCCTGCGCCATGGGAGTGTTAGCCAGCGCCACCACTCACAAACCATGGCGGCGGATGTGGAATATCGTTTCTGCCGCAGGCGTCACGAGCATGGGATCTTTTTGGGTGTTGGCAACTGGTCAATAAACCCACATATGCTACCTGAAGGCATCAATGTTGCCGGATTCGAGCCCTTGTTATGTAATGAACGAGTAGAAAGGGAACCGAGGGGCCCGATTATTATTAATCATATCATAAGAAGCCAACAAACAATGACACCAAAGACAACATAGGGTAATTTACTTGTACTTACTAATTGAATAAAAGAAGTGATAAATTAATGGAAATGAAAATGGATGAAAAAAGAACTGTCCGCAGGTGGGGAACGATCCCACGTCTTCGCATTACGCGTGCGATGCTCTTACCATTGAGCTACCGCGGAGCCGTTTTCCCATCCACTTTGTGGGGTATTTATGTTTTACAACTATAGAACAAACCCTGGGAGTGTTAGCCAGCGCCACCACTTACAAACCATGGCGGCGGATGTGGAACATCCTTTCTGCTGCAGGCGTCACGAGCACGTGATCTTTTTGATCTTTTCTAATGATATGATTAATGATCATCGGGCCCCTCGGTTCCCTTTCTTCTCGTTCATTACATAACGAGGGCTCGAATCCGGCAACATTGATGCATTCAGGTAGCATATGTGCATGGGTTTATTGACCAGTTGCCATCACCCAAAAAGATCATGTGCTCGTGACGCCTGCGGCAGAAAGGATGTTCCACATCCGCCGCCATGATTTGTGAGTGGTGGCGCTGGGTAACACACCCAGGGTTAGTTCTAGTTGTAAAACATAAATACTCCAGAAAGTGGATGGGAAAACGGCTCCGCGGTAGCTCAATGATAAGAGTATCGCACGTGTAATGCGAAGACGTGGGATCGTTCCCCACCTGCGGACCGCTGTTTTTTCATCCATTTTCATTTCCATTAATTTATCATTTCTTCAATTAAATTAGTAAGTACAAGTAAATTAATTACCCTATGTTGTCATTGGTGTCATTGTTTGTTGGCTTCTGATTATATATATATATATATATATATATATATATATATATATACAGGTATAAACTCTGTGTGGCCTTCAAGACTACAGTTCTGGAGCTCCGAAGCCGCACTGTACCCGCTGCGATGACCAACTACCCCAGCGTTCAAACACTTGCTGTGCCACCGGTTGTCACCTGCTCTGTAGCAACACGTTAGCGGGATCTAGCTTTCTTCAGTGGCACCATCGATCAGGACGTCGAAGACTGGCTGTCTTCGTACGACAGGATGAGCCGGCACAACTGGGACGAGAGTACGAACGTCATATTCTACCTGACTGATGTCGCGGACCTGTGGTACCGCAACCGCAAGAACGACATCAGAGCCTGGTCCGCTTTCAAAACCGCATTCGCCAAGGTCTTCGGCAGCCGCTGCTCTCCGGAAGCTCCCGGACAGATCCCGTGTGTTGGGCACTTCCGTGCTCAACACTCGTCGCGCGTGGCAGGAAGTGGTTGCTCGTTATCACAACTTGCGCTCAGAGCTTTGCGCGCACTTCCACACCAATTCCCAAAGCTCCTATGCTAGTGTAATGAAAACAAACCCGCCGTGGTTGCTCAGTGGCTATGGTGTTGGGCTGCTGAGCACGAGGTCGCGGGATCGAATCCCGGCCACGGCGGCCGCATTTCGATGGGGGCGAAATGCGAAAGCACCCGTGTACTTAGATTTAGGTGCACATTAAAGAACCCCAGGTGGTCCAAATTTCCGGAGTCCCCCACTACGGCGTGCCTCATAATCAGAAATGGTTTTGGCACGTAAAACCCCATAATTTTTTTTTTAGTGTAATGAAAACATACGAGCGGATACGCCTCAGGTATTAGAAAGTTTTTAGCGTAACATTACCGTCTTACCGATACCGATACCTGCTACCACGACTGCAAATGCACGGAGTTTGCGAGGTTCTGTAAAGTTTACCAGACGGTTCCTGTCAGTTACCGTGAGTGCGTGCCCAGGCTGTCCGCTTCGATCCTAATTGGCCCGTATTACTTGCCATCCGTCGTGGCAGCAAAACATGATAAAATCAGCCATCACTTAGTCTCATCTTTCGCTGAGGACAAAGTATAATCGCTGTTTTGTCGTTAATTGAAATCGGTTGTTTGTTTTGGTGCTGCTAGGCCTAGAGGGACGGCTTCGAGACGGAAAGGTTTGTTGGTTTCCACCTAACAAATGGCGCTACAGCATTGCACAACGTTGATCAACGCTAAATGCTGTGGCGCAATCTGTTAGGTAGAATTCAACACACTTTCGCACCTTGATGCCGCCCTTTAGGCCTAGCAGCGTACTCTTTTTAACCAAGAAAGCCAGAAGATTTATCCCATTGTAAGACTTGAAACCCGTCACCCGAGGAGTTCATAACCGCTGCCAAACATTCAATATGTCGGCGCTGCTAATTTCTTCAATTTAACGAATATTGGTCAATTCCACCCAGAAAACTGAAACTGAACAGCCAAAGCGCGCAATTTTCAGGCCCTTTGCCTACGCCCATGAATGACAGGGCCATTCACGCAACACCGTCGGATGGGCACGAAGCGAGCGAGATCGCGGTTTGATGTAAGGATGCTCACTTCATGTTCGCCCAATGGTGAGGAGCATGATATCCCGATATGCTGAAGCACCTGCACAAAGACACCTACGTAGTCATCCTGTTCCTTGTACATTAAATCTGGGAAACAGGTTACTTAAAAAAATGGGAAAGAACGTATTGTACTTCCTCTTTTAACCCGGAAAAGAACACACAGTTTCATCTATCTATAGATAGCATTGGATTCTGAGGTTTTACGTGACAAAACCACGGTCTTATTATGAGGCACGCCATAGTGGGATACTCCGGATTAATTTTGACCACCGGGGGGGGGGGGGGGGTTCTTTAACGTGCACCTAAACTATACATGAGTGTTTTTGCATTTCTTGCCCATCTATACGCGGCCGCCGCGGTAGGGATCGAACCCGCGACCTCGAGATCAGCAGCGCGACGCCATAGCCACTAAGCTACTGCGGCGGGTTACAGGCAGCATTGAAAACTTGATGGGGAAAACATTTGAACTAACGGTCAACAAATGTATAATGTAATCCCTACAGGTGCGGATTCGTGTACGAACTTTTTACTGTTGACCTCCTGGCGCAGTCGCTTCGTTCCTTACAGTCTTCATACTAAAATTAGAGTCTTTTGTACAAAGGAAACGCTTGGGCTCGGTATAATTTTACCTGTCCAAAGCGAACGACCCCACGAGGATGTGTGTTTTGCTTCTAGGCATGAAACACTACGACATTAAAGGCAGGATGTTCGCTAAAATGTGTTTTCACAAACAGGACCTTTCTTGTGCTTTTCTCGAAGCATGTTCTGCTGATATTTTGCTGGGCACTGAAGCATGGTTGTCCGCTGACATATCGCACGACGAGTTGTCTATGTCGAACCATTTTACAATCTTTAGGAAAGATGGCTGGAGACAAATTCTGGCTGGAGACTTTGATTATCCCGATATTGACTGGTGGGAATGCATGGCTATCGGTGGCACAATATAATGAGTGTCACAATTTTCTGGCTGTACTTTCTTAGTTTGACTGATACGAGATGGTTTTGGTTCTCACGCGCGACGAAACAATTTTGGACTTCCTCCTCACTACTGATTCAAGCAACATGTTGGTTAATGTGTCAGAGGGCATTAGCGACCACAGAATCTTGCACTGTGAATTCAAAGTACTTAGGAAAGAAAGACGAGATAGGAAAACAACTATATTTGACTATGGGCGAGTCTTTTCTTGAAAAGACTCGCCCATAGACATGAAAAGTCTGAAAAGTCATGACAGAAAAGACATGAAAAGACATGAAAAGTCTTTTCTTTTCATCGATTTCTTAAGCAATTTCAAGTTCCGTAATGATAACAAAACCGGATTCTTATTCGCGACAAACTTACCTCATTGAGAGAAATGTACATTCCTAAAATCACCATTGCCGCATCGACACAAAGCACGTGGTTCGCCACTCATGTATAACACAATGCATTAAATAAAAAGAAGCGATTATACTCGCGAGCGAAACTGACGGCCTCAGGGGAAGATTGTAGCCGTTACCTTGCGCATGCGCAAATATGTATGTCTGAAATCGAAACAGCAAAAGACCAATTTCATAACAATGATATTTCAAACATGTTAAAAACCAAATAGTAGAAAATTTTGAAAAGTTGCAAATCCTAATTACGCTTCGAAATCTCCAATATCGATAGCCAAGGAAGCAGAGCTTCTTTCTTCAGTAGACACAGCAGTAGAATTTGGTAACTCCTTTAGCTCTGTGTTCAGAGATGAAAGCCCAGTGTCATCTAGCCTGCTCGTTTCTTCATTAAATTCTACTATGAAAGATATACAAATCACTCCTGAAGGCATATCAGGAGCCATTGATCGCCTCCTTGCAAATTCTGCACCAAGACCTGACAACATATGCCCTAAGCTTTTTAAAATAACACAATGATCCGTATGCCACTTGTCATATGTTGTTTTTCAACAATCTCTTGACACGGGCTGTGTACCAGATGATTGGAAACTAGCTCGCTTAATCCCTTTATATAAATCAGGAGACCATTCTAATCCAACTAATTACAGGTCAATCTCTTTAACTAGTATCGCTATCAAACTTCTCGAACACGTCATTTCATCTGAAGTCATGAAATACTTAGGGGATAACATTTTTTTTTGTTATCCAATGTGGTTTCCCGTGTGGTCGTTCATGTGAGACGCAATTATTCGAGTTAATTACAGAAATTCATATTGCTGCACACGATTTATCGTTCCCAGAGTTGCCTACAATTTTCAGCTCACTGCGAAATTTGGTTCTTAATATAGGTTCATAAAGCACGAGTGATTGAGGGGCGTGGGAGCAAAACATGCACCGGAGTCAGCCTCCAGTAAATTTTGGATCATTCAGTGCAACTACGTGGGACTAGCCGGGTGGCGCGGGGTGTCCCCTGCGTCTTCTCTGGACCTCAATAAAGTTATTTCACTCACTCACTCACTCACTCACTCACTCACTCACTCACTCACTCACTCACTCACTCACTCACTCACTCACTCACTCACTCACTCACTCACTCACTCACCTCACTCACTCACTCACTCACTCACTCACTCACTCACTCACTCACTCACTCACTCACTCACTCACTCACTCACTCACTCACTCACTCACTCACTCACTCACTCACTCACTCACTCACTCACTCACTCACTCACTCACTCACTCACTCACTCACTCACTCACTCACTCACTCACTCACTATATTCTATGTTTGCTATTTGTTTGACCTGTTATTTCCGAAATAAATCGCTAGGAATGGCGACTGCTCTGCCGCTGCATCATGCAGTGTAATCACCTCTAACATTCGAAATGCGTGAAGTGATCTAAATGTACCCTGCAAAGATTTTTGACCATTTAGTTGATTTGACCCACGTTTCCCAACGAGGCTGGGAAACTCGGTCGCCAGAGACACGACGCCTGATCTCAGCTTCACTAGAAATGCGGTGGCCAAATGGTCCAACTTACAGGAGAACTTGGGGAGCGACTACTACATAATAGAACTCAGGATGGAAATAACAGCACCTCCCCCCAAAACCTACAAATACACAGACTTGGACCTCTTTAGGAAAATAAGAGGTGAAGATGAGGCAGTATGCGACACCTTCAGTGAACTTTTTGTACAGATCCAGAAGGATGTCGAGAAGGCCACCAAGGAAATAGTCACAGAATTTAATACCCCAGGGATGGATGCAAGGTTAGCGCACCTCCTGGAAGCCAAACGCTCTCTCCTCGAGAGATGGAAAACACAAAGACTCAATCGGAGGCTGCGGAAAAAGATCGCCGAGCTCAATAGGCACATTGAGGAGCATTGCTCCGAAATAAATAAATAAACAGCAATGGAGGGACGCCTGTTCGGCAGCGGACGGGAAAATGCGCGAAGGAGGTAAATGGAGCCTCTTCAAACATCTCCTAGACGATGGACAATCCAAAGGTAATCAGAGACTAGCCATAGACCGACCTATTAATAAGGAGCTAATGGAGGGTGTCTCAGAAGCCTCCATATTTAGGAAACTAGCCAACAAATACCTTCCACTTGACCAAAGCTCAAGCTCTTCCCACCCTCGATATGAGGGCGTGCCTGCCCCAGAGCTAGACGCTCCCTTCTCGGAAGCGGAGATCAGGGAAGTGCTACATAATCTAAACGGAAGGTCTGCCCCAGGCCCCGATGGAGTCACAAGCCGGCTCTTAAGAAATTTGGACGACAAAGCCATTCATTCCTTAGTGAAGGAGATAAACAGGGTATGGGAGGAGGGTGTCGTACCAGACAGTTGGAAAAAAGCCACAGTGGTCCTAATCCCCAAGCCAGGTAAATCACCCAGCTTGGAGAACCTCCGCCCTATCTCCCTTACTCCTTGCATTAGCAAAGTAGCGGAACATGCCGTGCATAACAGGATATCGAGACATATCGAGCGGAATGAGCTATTCCCGTACAATATGGTGGGTTTCGGGTCCTCGCTTTCCACGCAGGATGTCATGCTCCTGCTCAAAACACAGATGATAGACTCTCAAAGCAAAGATGTAAAAGGGGTCCTTGCACTAGATCTATCCAAGGCCTTCGATACAATTACACTTAACTATATGCTTAAGGAGATATCGGCCTTGAACTTAAGAGTTAAATTCTTCTCCTTCGTTGAATCCTTCCTTCAGAGCAGGACGGCGGTCATAAAGTTGAGGCAATCAGTGTCGGAATCTTTCACACTCGGAAGAAGGGGTACTCCCCAAGGGGCAGTTATCTCACCACTTCTGTTCAACATAGCAATGCGCAAATTGTTGGAAAGCCTTGCAACCATTCCTAACGTTGGTCATGCATTATATGCTGACGACATTACAATCTGGTGTCCCGGAGGATCGGAAGCGATGGTCGAACAAGCTCTACAGGAGGCTCTAGACGTTACAGTCTTTCCTGCACGGTACGGGACTGGCACTCTCGCCTGGAAAGTCGGAACTCCTGCTGTACAGACAGGCTAGACGAGGTGCTAGGGGACTCACCCCACTCGATCAGGTGCCCATTAGCGTTCGTACCAGGGATGGGTATACCATCCCTAGAGTAGACTCTATCAAAATCCTAGGGCTTTTATTAGACTCGAAGGGCTGCAACGAAATGTCTATAGCTCATCTCACCACGAAAACGGAGAACATTCTCAGATTAATTATGAGAGTGTCCAACAAGAAAGGCGGCATAGGCGAGGATATACTCCTTAGGGCTCACCATGCTTTCCTCATGAGCCATGTCATTTACATAGTCGCGGCCCTCAATTGGACCAAAACAGAGAAAGATAAATTAGACACGCTCATGCGCAAAAGTGTCAAAAAGGTGCTCGGCGTTCCAATCACGGCTAGCACAGAGAAACTCATGAAGTTGGGAGTAAACAACACCACTTCGGAGTTAATTGAAGCACAAAGATCAGCACAAATTATTAGAATATCAAACTCCAAAGCAGGCAGAAGACTGTGGGATGCGGCAGGCCTCCGTCCTAGTTTTAATCAGGGAGAGACCACGCAACTTGATAATCAAACAATGAATTATTTTATTGTAGACCCTTTTCCAAGAAACGTCCACCCACAACACAATAAAGGTCGAAGATTGGCGAGGGCTAGGGCTTTCCTAAAGAACTTATCCGGAACGGAGACCTTTGTTGACGCGGCGCGCCACACCAGCTCCGACAAGTTTTCCGTAGCTATAGTCAATGACAGGGGAGATCTCCTCTCGGCAGCTTCGCTAAAGACCTCGTTGGTCGGCGTGGCGGAACAGGCTGCTATAGCTCTCGCATTACTTGACACAACACGCACTACAGTGTACACGGATTCCCGAGTGGCAATTAGAGCGTTCGCATCGGGATTGATAGCCAAACAGGCAGCCAGGATTATCAACGGCAGACCCCCCTCAGACACTATTCATCACATAGTCTGGTTCCCAGCACACATGGGACCAGACGTATTACCGGGTCACCTGAACCCCAATGAGATAGCCCACGACCGTGCGCGAGGTTTCATATGCCGCGACGGGACAGTGTCTCGGGTAAGTTCGGGAGAGCTCTTCCACAGTGATCCTCTAGTTACTTTTCACGAAATCACCTCACATTACAGAGGGGATAGGCAGAGTTTTCCCTCCCCCCATCATAAGCTCAACAGATCACAATCTAGCACGCTCCGCATGCTCCAGACGGGGTCCTACCCCTGTAGGGGCTTTCTGAACAAGCTTCATCCCGACATTGATCCATTCTGCCCAGATTGTTGCACTGAATTTTGCTCATTAGATCACATGCTCTGGCAGTGCCCTGTGTTACAGGATTTTAACCAAGAAGAAGACTGGACGAAGACCATCACAGGTCCCAGACAAGACGTCCAACTCCTGGCTGTCCAGCGGGCCTATGAACGAGCGGAGAGGCATGGCCTCTCTGTTCCGACATGGGACTAGCCAACGGCTAGCAGGCCCCCCTGCCTAGCTTCTCAGGACCTAAATAAAGTGTTTACTACTACTACCATTTAGTATTTACTTTTCAAGAAAAAAATATATATATGGGAGCCTTGCACTAGTGGTGCAAGGCTGGAGTAAACAGCGGAGCTGGTGATTGACCTAGCTTCTTCCAGGTTTTACTAGGTTTGGCTAAGTTTTGCTAGGAAATGCTAAGTGCTGCTAGGCACGGTATTCCGAATCGGCTCGCCATCGACGCGCCGATTCTCGCTTGGCCGTGCGACGCGCTTCAATATGAGTGGCTTCTTCGGGTGTCCGGATCTTCTTTGGTCGTCCCATGTCAAGGCTACATGTACTCGCCAAAGAGTCAACAAGAGTTCTGCCGCCGTCACGGCGGCTCCGAGCTTTATCTCCTCGGTGACGTCACGGCCAAGCTGCGCCTCCACACTTGCCGTGGCCTGGGTGGTCGAAACCTGCCGAGCCGCCGCCAGAGGCGCCTGTTGCAGTCACGGACACCGCGCGCGTTCAGCGCGAACGCGGGGGAACGGGGACGGCGTCGGCAACAGCTTTGCGCGTTGACTCGTTGGTGCTGCAATAATTTCTTTCTCTCACTCTCATTTTATCTTTCTCTCTCCCGAGCATAGCGCGCGCCGCGCGCATCCTCTCCTCTCTCCTTAGCGTCCCATGTCAGGGCATCATGTGCATGGCACGGAGAGGAGGCGAAGCACACGTCGCTCCGCGAGGTGGTTGCTAGGCAACGCATGGTGACGTCATCGCCAGGAGCAGTTTTTGTTCGTACTACGCGACGAAACCAAGAGCTTAAACATGTCCGCTGTTAAAAATTACGTGCAGAAATAGGAGGCAGATGTGGTCTGTAGTTCGTTCACAAATGTTAAAAAAAATCACCGATGATTACGATACTCCCTAAAGCGAAATTTGAGCACAGCTCTATACGTGTTTTCATTTGCGCGATATATTCACTGGCGCGGGCAATCTGTCTCGTGTGACACGTTGCAAACGGAGCGAAGTGTGGCGCGACTGACTCGCTAATCAGGAGATAGCGAGAGGCAGCGCGCGGGTGACGCGTGGGCGCGATTCAGAGCAGCCGCCGCAGACATACCACCACCCATGCAACACTTTATTTTGACGCGCAAGCCGCATGCTTTATCAATGACTTCATTGGTGAACAGACGACGCGCGCTACTCTGACGCTATCTCGGAACGATCGTCGCCGCAGAAAGTACCATACACACTAGCGGTAAAACGCCGGCGGCGCAAACGCAGCTGCGGCAGAGCGGCCACACCAAATGGCGGTTAACCATTGCGGCAATCACGTGACAGCATGAAAATCTCGCCTCCTCTCTGTAGGTGTGAGATGTCGCGTGCTTTTTCATTCGTCAGCTGACAGGTCGGCGCTGTGCTAACGTTCTTCGTCCTTCGTTCTTAACGCGAGTCATGTCTTATGAGGATGCCGACATCATTGCCACTGAATATAATCATGTCGATGTGCTCTCTTCTGTTGCAGCGTCGCCGCGTTCCAAAGTCAAGGAGAATGAGGTACTGGGTGTCACCTCACGACCTTCTATTCAGGGTCCATCTTGTACAAAATCGCATATGGCGCACTGTCTTCAAAAACCTTTCCATCAGGGCATCTCGGTTTACACTCCTCATTGTAGAAAACAATCCCAAACCATGAAAATCGAAACAAGCTGCTAGGATCCCGGAATTTTTTTCGCGTCCGTCACGTTAACAGGAAATCCAGGTGAGCCGATCCCGGCGGCAATGCAGGGCCAGGAGCAATGGCTCGTACCTCCGTAAGGCAGAGGCGTGAAGCGAACATGCAGCACATCTTTCGCTTCAATACGAAACGCATAAATAAAAAAAAGCCGTCAAATCACATGATTGATGATGAGGCGTGCACATTTCCACGTTGATCAACGTATGTTGCCGCCAATCCCTCGCCGGTGGTCGTTGTCGGAGACTTTAACGTAGACATCTCAAAACCGCAAACAAAGCAGAGGTTCACCCACTTCGTGGAAGAGTTTGGCCTCGGTTACTTCAACGATCCGAGTCAACCAACTACTGTACACGGGTCATGCATCGATTTAACTTTGGCCAAAAACATTTCTCAAATAAGAACGGAAAACACCCGTGTGTGTCATAGCGACCACTAGGCAGTTATAGCAATAATTTGAAAGTAATAAATAACATACAGGTTTTGTAGACTGCATTGAAACGTGTGTTTGTGCCATATATCACTTTGAAGAGCAATGTGCGTTATGGGCGTGCATCATGAGATCGGTGTTTGGCAAGTTGCCCTAGATTAGGCGCAACATATCTACAGCTTCGCTGACCAACTACTTTCACAGGAGTGGATTGGCAGTGATGTTTTGGGTGAGCACGCCACGAAAAATCCCGATCAATCAGAGGCTAACAGCCTCGCTGTAAAAAAAAAAACCTTGCACGAACGTCTGTTTATACAGAAAGACCGTCTCGCGTCACCGTGCTAGGCGCACAGTACGGCGGAGTGAGATGGAACATGGCGCCGCGCGCTCTAGTAGACGACGCGGTTGTCGCCACCCTTTTCCGGAGCGGTGGGCGAGGAGGACGTCGAGACACCCTAGTTGGCTGTAGAGTTACCGCCTCAACCGCCGAATTCACCCTCCAGATACCACTGCCTCACGCGAGCCTTGTTTAATCCAAGCGAACTCGCTCCATTTCTCAAAAGTGTACCGTAAGGCGGCTTTGCCTCAGCATGTCTATATTTACGGTGGTGCATTCTTTACAGGGGTATAGCGCAATTGAGTTAATTTTCGACTATATTGGCGCTAATATACGCCCGTACCATTACGTTTACCTACAATGCGACTAATTCTCCCTTCTTGTTTTGTTGAAACCTACATTTTGATACCCCTTGCGACTCGCTACGACTACCATCTTCCGACTACTTCCGTCTGGAGGCGTGAAACTGATAGTTTTTGTTTTCTGGAACTGTTTGCAAGATACCCAGATCCGAGATACGCCAAACCCGTGTCCAGTCAGCTAGGAAGACGTCATATTCAATAATTTGGCGTGGGATGCATTGGTCCTTAATTCCTTCGTTATCGCGCCTATAGAAATCTCTCAATTTGATCGAGTTTTTCTACGGGTAGTCAAACATTTCTGTTAGAACTCTTCTACTAGCAACGTCATACACTGCATGAATAACGACTCAACTTAAACTATTTGTAAAATTTGATAATTTTTGGTAGATTGGGGAGTCTGGAAAAATGAAACTTTGACTGGAGGTATCGTCGAAACTAGCCTCCAGTGCTCCTAGCACTTCCTCAATAAAACGACGCAGAATTTGCGCTTTGGTGGACACGGCAACATAATTTTTAAGTGACAGAAGCATCGAAGACACAGAAGCGTAACTCGGGTTGTATAATTTCCCGATCCATCGTCTAGGCTGTTTTAACGATGTTTCAAACAGCGGTAGATGCTCATGAGTTCGTGTTATTTTAATAGCTGTGCTCGACTAATACTAAGTGCAACTTTATTTTTCTCACTGTGTGTTGCTTTTATGCATCAGCGTTTCGGCAGCGTAGGTACAACATTTTACGAGCAATCCTTCCCGTCGTGTGGGGTTTTCACTCACACAAGAGCGCGCAGAAGATTTCAGGTTGATCTTTTACTGAATCTTGACTAGCACTATAATTTCTTACATTTTCAACACCGCCTGTGCAAGTGCCCGTATTTATTGCTGTACGATACTGTACAACACTCCACATTAATGTACAGCACTGTACAGGAACAAGCACGTGGAGGCTCCAGCGCCAGTTGAATGCACACTTGACCACCTTGTTTGCGAAGAAAAGCTGATCGAACGCAATAATCAAGTACAAGGAGGCTTCTGCATGGCTCCCTGACCCGACAACCATTTCTTTGCGAACCTAAAGAATGCAGTAAAAATAAGCCGGTGGCCTGCTTGCAGTGAGTACAAGCAAATGCTCCCTGCACAATAGGAGCTGACCCGTTTTCACATTCGCGAAGCTACTGCTTTTCCGCGTACCATGGGAATCACTATGGCTGGTATTGACGCCAACAAATCTCCGTAATACATTTTTGCGCCATCTGACTTACAAAAGTTGCCAACAAGGAGTCGGGTGCATACTTTGTATAATTAGGATTTTTCCTTTTTTACTCTCAGTACTTATAAAAATCGAAAACAATTACTTTCATTCATGTTATTTGATGTGCTTGTTTGAAGTTTCACATAAGCATTCTCAAAGACTGCCACAACAATTATTACTGCTTTACATCCATTTAAAATACCAGTGATCAAGCTATAATTTTATGTATCGCGGTATGCGTTGCGATTACTACGTCTTGAAATAAAACGTTACAATATAAAAGCACAGAAAATTTGCAAATTTATAGCGGTAACAAATGGGTTAAATTATACATCACATTGATGTGATGCACGTGGCCCGCCAAGTCGCATTACTCGCACAAAATGTTTCGTTGAGCCCTATCACGTGATAGCGGTTCGCTGCGTCCTTCTTCCTAATTGCCCGTTTATTATAGCGTGTACACCGACCAGTCATAGACGTGAACGCCAAGTGCGTTCCCAAAAGTCTTAGCGGTACGTAAAGTGCGCGTGCTCGTTCTAAGCAGTATGTACATGGCTTACATATGGAAAATCTTGCCTTCGGTCGCATAATAATATTGTAGTTCTATATTACATGGTGTTTAACGTCCTAAATGCCTACTACGAGAGATCGCCCTAAGGGGGGGGGGGGGGGGCGTGCTTCGGAACCCACTCATCAGTAGAACGGCGTAGCCACTGAGCCACTACCACGGATAAAGAACGTTGTATAGCAGTAAGCAGGCTGGTGAGCAAGCAATTGGCAACTACGGCATCGATTCCAGGAACACTAGAGGAGAGTGTTGGTGGAATTCGCGGAAAGGAATAGGCTCCGGATAATGAATACCTTCAGGAAGCGCAGCAACAGGAAGTAGACCTGGAAAAGCCCTAATGGAGAAACAAGAAATAAAATAGATTTCATACTCTCTGCCGATCCCAGCATAGTGCAGAATGTATACGTGTTAGGTAGGGTAAAGTGCAGTGACTTTAGGTTATTGAGGTATAGGATTTCTCTCAATTTGAAGAGAGAAGGAAGTAAAATTAGTCAAGAAGAAACAGGCCAACCTAGACGCAGTAAGGGCAAAAGCAGGCCAATTCAGGCTGGAGCTCGCAAAACAAATATGCAGCTTTAGAACAGGAAGGTGAAGACAACATAGAGGTAATGAATGAAACCGTAATAGGCTGATCTCAGAAGCAGCAATTGAAGTGGGAGGTAAGGCACCAAGACTGCTAGTAGGTAAGGTCTCCCAAGTACAAAGGACCTAATAAAGAAAGGACAAAACATCAAAGTGTAAAACTCGAGAGGTCAGATAGAATTCGCTGAACAGTCAAAACTGATCAACAGAAAGAAAGTAAGGGATATTCGAAATTATAACGTGGAAAAAAAGATTGAGGAAGCAGTAAAATATGGACGCAGCATGAAATCAGTGAGATGAAAACTTAGCATAAGACAAGGCAAGATGTATGCTCTGAAAGATAACAGAGTAATATTGTGATCAGCAATTTTGATGACATAGTAAAAGCAGTGGAAGATTCTATATTGACCTGTACAGTGCTCAAAACAGCCAAGCTACTTTCATTCGACATAGTGATGAACCGGATACAGAGGCTCCTTCTATAACTAGCGATGAAGTTAGAAGGGCCTTGCAAGAGATGACCAGGGAAAAGCTGCTGGAGAAGATGGAATAACAGTCGATTTATACAAAGATGGAGGAGATATCATGCTTGAAAAGCTTGCGGCCCTTTATAGGAAATGTCTCACGACTTCAAGATAACCAGAGAGCTGGAAGAACGCCAACATTATACTAATCCAAAAGAAGGAAGACCTTAACGAATTGAAGAATTATAGACCCATTAGCTTGCTTTCAGTATTGTTTAAAATATTCACCAAGACAGTTTCCAATACAATTAGGGCAACACTTGACTTCAGTCAACCAAGATAACAGGCTTGCTTCAGGAACGAATATTCTACGAAGAATCTTATCCATGTCATCAATCAGGTAATCGAGAAATCTGCGGAGTTCAATCAACCTCTCCATATGGCTTTCATAGATTATGAAAATGCATTTGACTCAGTAGACATACCAGTAGTCATAAAGGCATTGCGTAATTAAGGAGTACAGGAGGCATACGTGAATATCTTGGCAAATCTCTACAAAATTCCCCAGCTACCTTGGTTCTCCACAATAAAAGTAGAAAGTTACCTATCAAGAAAGGGGTCAGGCAAGAAGACGCAGTATCTCCAATGCTATTCAGTACATGTTTAGGAAGAAGCATTCAAGCTCTTAGACTGGGAAGGCTTAGGAGTGAGTATCAACAGCGAATATCTCAGCAACTTTCGGTTTGCAGCTGACATTGTGCTATTCAGCAACAATGGGGACGAATTACAACAAATGATTGAGGGCCTTAACGGAGAACGTGTAAGAGTGGGGTTGAAGATGAATATGCAGAAGACAAAGATAATGTTCAATAGCCTGGCAAGGGAACACAAATTCAGGATCGCCAGTCAGCCTCTAGAGTCTGTAAACGAGTACGTTTATCTAGGTCAATTACCCACAGGGACCCTGATCATGAGAAGGAAATTTACAGAAGAATAAATTCGATTGGAGTGTATACGACAGACATTGCCAAATCCTGACTGGGAGCTTATTACTGTTGTTGAAAAGAAAAGTGTACAATCACTGCATTCTACCGGTGCTAACTAATGGGGCAGAAACTTGGAGGTTAACAAAGCAGCTCGAGAACAAGTTATGGACCGCATAAAGAGCGATGGAACTAAAAATGTTAGGTCTAACGTTAAGAGACAAGAAGAGAGCGGTGTGGATCAGCGAGCAAACGTGGATAGCCGATATTCTAATTGACATTAAGAGAAACAAAATGGAGCTGGGCAGGCTATGTAATGCGTAGGATGGGATAACGGTGGACCATTAGAGTTACAGAATGGATACCAAAGGGAAGCGCAGTAGAGGACGACAGAAACTAGGTGGGGTGATGAAGTTAGGAAATTTGCAGGCCAAGTTGGAATCAGGTTAGCGCAAGACAGGGGTAATTGGAGATCGCAGGGACAGGCCTTCGTCCTGCAGTGGACATAACTGTCGGCTGATGATGACGATGATAGCAGTAAACGAGATGAAGCTGATGGCAAGAAGGAAATAAACTTTAATTGGCTCATTTTCTTGAGTGGCAACTCAGGCGTGGTAGGAAAATATATTTTAAAACCGCTTTGTGTAGGAATTATGATCTGTGCTAGCTACCCATCCCCTTGCAGCCCAGTCTGTTTGCTTAAAGGGGCCCTGAAACACTTTTTATCGAAGTCGAGAAATGGATTTAACATTAAAATAGATTATTTCAAAAATACTTTGTGGCAAAAAAGTACTTCAATGCATTCAGAAGAAGCGGAGTTATTGGCAATTCAAACATCGTCTTTGATCCCCTTTCGGTGCTCCCGCTCTGCGCTCCACTTACTGACGCGCAGTTCAAGTTTGATTTTGGATGCTCACATAGACACCACCAATTCCAATTCTGGCGCATACGAAGAGCTAAACTCGGTGGATATCCGGAACTTACAGTTGAGTTCACGGTGTCTCGACCCTTTTGCGCTGTTGCTGTGCTACAGTGTACTATATGTATAGCTACGCGCGGATTTCTCGCACCGAGCGGCAAGTAGCATATTTTTTTTCGCACTATCCTACGGCAATCAATAATTTCCGAGTGTCGAACGAAACGTGTCCTTAGAAAAAAATTAATTATGGGGTTTTACGTGTCAAAACCAGTTCTGATTATGAGGCACGCCGTAGTGGGGGACTCCGGAAATTTAGACCACCTGGGTTCTTTAACGTGCACCTAAATCTAAGTACACGGGTGTTTTCGCATTTGGCCCCCATCGAAATGCGGCCGCCGTGGCCGGGATTCGATCCCGCGACCTCGTGCTCAGCAGCCCAACACCATAGCCACTGAGCAACCACGGCGGGTAAACGTTGTCTTTATGTTGGTTCCTGCGAGAATGTACACATCGGGCAAGCGATGGACGCCGCACGGCAGACTCGAGTTTAAAAGATTCCTAACATAACGAGCTTCAACCATGATGGCGACACACCTCAAAGGTGTGCAACTCTGGAAGCAGGTGACTTGTTCCAGTTAGATGTTGGCGCTCGGGCCAGCTCGCCACGCGCCTGGAGCCAAGTCACCCACAGAGACAAGGTTACTTGCACAGAGACCACTCAGAGCACGCAGTTGTCCTCAGTGAAATGCACCGAGCTCAGCGAGTGGGCTCGTCGCGGTACCCCGTAGCGGCCGCGGTATCTACGCTACGTAGTAGACGCAGCTACATGCAATTGTGCGTAACGTTTGCTATGTGCACGACAGGGCTGGAGTGCGTGTCGCGCTCATGTGCTCCAGTCTGGCCGTGCTACGTGGTGCGGATCGGCTTTGTCCGCACCAGCTTGACCGACGGGTACTAGCCACACCCAAATTGCGCATTTTGAAGAGATGTAAATAGCTCAACGAAGCGATGTCTGCCAGGCGTAACTTGCCAAGGTTGAAGACTGGGCGTGTTGGTATAGCATATCCCTAGAGGTTGGAATGCGCAACATTTTAGACGAGAGACACAGATGAGGAACACACACGACAGAGCGCTGCTTGCAACAATCGATTATTCCCTTGTTAGCGGAATAAATACTGGAAGACACTCAAAGGGGGAGAGCAACAAAAAACTGGCTTTGTCACATGATCAATTTTTTTCTTCTTCTGCACTCGACATCGCGAAAAGGAACGCGGATACAAAATTGCAGATTAGCGCGTAAGGAATCATTTCCTTTGCACTAAGGGAGACGGATGGCATGCTTACGCACATACTTCCCGCACGCGCGATCTCAGCGGCTTCTATTATCTCTCGCGTCATTAGGCTACCATGTTTGCACACAATCTTGCATTCTTCAAGAATCGCTCTTTTCAAAGCGCTCTGTCGTGTGCGTTCCTCATCTGTGTCTCTCGTCTAAAATGTTGCACATTCCAATCTCTAGACATATGCCAAGGCGTCTAACGAGAAGCGGCCAGGAGTGAGCGCGCACTGGCAAGCGTACGTGCAGTCTGACCTTAAGTTTCGCGTGGTTTGAGGCTAGTTGATTGTTCAAAACTAATCTAAATTAGAGAACCCGACGGCTACGATGCTGATAGGCAGTGTGGCCAAAGTTTGGTTCCTACACGGGCGGCCGATTGTGAGAAGACGAACGTCTGCTTCTTCAGGAACTACGCAATTCCTATCGAAATTCCAAACGCTAATTTTCGCTTACTTTAGCCTGTTTATTAAGCTGCGTCGATAAATGTACGCAGCGACAATTCGAAAAAGCGCCATGATCCAAACACCCTTCTTGATTCATGTCAGTTATCAGCCGATAGCAGCCGTCTATGGGAATCTTGCATATGATGACATATGCATGCCGGCAGCATCGAAACGGGTGAGGAGAAGGCCTCGTTGAAAAGAGAATGTTTGAAAAAAGAAAAGGTGGCTTCCTGCTCCTCTTGTGATCTCCACGCGCTGCGCACGACTGCAAAATTTGTCTGAGATGTTCACAGCAGCGTATCCTAGCCGCGGACTGCGTTTTTCACCAATCCCGAGGGGTGGTTCAGGACCGCTTTAACGAATGGGCAGAATGATTTCCACCATAAAGCCATTATTAGGTGGTAATTGCTAAACAGCTATAGTGTCAGTGCATGATACCGTGCCACTGGACGTGGTTGTTCTTTCAGCTTAGACAAGAAAGCCGGCAGGCGTTAAAGAAATCATAGGAATGACGTCTGCTTTGAGCTTAGATTGCTGACATTGCAGCAAACGCATTATTACCGTTCCGTGTGCACACGTCTGCAAGAAAAACGTCTTCGGAAAAAACACGTTTTTCACACATGCGAACGTGTTTCCACTCAAAGTGAAGCCGAGGATCTTTCGCCACGGAACGGCTCGCTTCCACTTGTCGCGTAGGTCTGCGTCTGTAGGAACCAAACAAAGATACTTTTTCGTCGGTGCTCTTGCAACTGGACCGACACGCCAGGCACACAACAATATTAGGTTTTGTCGATATCACGAAGCATCGTTGTCATCACATGGCTACAGTTGTGCAGTGCTCAAAAAATTGAAACGCGAACAGCAACAAACAGCAACGGACGCCTTTTACGAGCAATTAAATGAAAGTGCGACATCTAATCGCTCTGTAGCCGGTATCTAAGCATGGAGTAGCCCCAAGTGTACATTTAGGAGTCTGAATTGGGCCGATGTTACAAATGCAGGTGAGCCTCTATGAAAACAAAACAATGCATTGGAGTAGTTTCGAAATTGTTCGCGTTTCTATTTTTGAGCACTGCATAGAAACGGCACGGCAAATTGCACGTTGCGCTGACGATGTTCCCACACCACTATTGGCAGTCGGCTATTGCGCAGTAGTCAGCGTGCGCAAAGGACGCCTGTGGCGTCCATCTAGCATCCGCTCCGATGACCTTCGATCTTCGCCAGCGCCGCGGTGCGTCCACAGCGGACGCTGTATGAAAAGCTCCCAATAGCGTTACGCGGGAGTTATATGGCCAGAAGAAAACCATTGAAGGACCACGATATTCTCTAAAGCACAATCTCTTAGTGGAAGAGCGCAGGATATTCAACGGCTTCTTACAGTTTCTATATTTGGCCATCCGCGTTCTTGGGCAGCAGACATGTGCCAACGGCTGATCAAACATAAATGTCACGGAATTTAGACCAGCACAATACTGTCAGTGAGCCCACCCTTGTTCTGCCAATAAACAATAAATTATGTCATAACCATATATAACTTGTGCGTACAATGTCAGCTCGTAAATATCTGTAAAATACGCAGAGCTCTAATGGAATACCGCATGATATTTAACAGCTCTGATTTTCTTAAATTTCTTATCTTTCGGCTGCCTATACATTCCTTGGTAATTAAGTATGTGCCCATTCTTGGCCAACTCGATCCTCCAGATTTGATATTTGCCACTGCGACGAACGGATTTAGAAACCTTAAATACATTCACATATGTATCGTACTATGTGCATACACCGCTCATCACTATGGACAGCACTGTGGCCCCCAGGAAAACAAACAAACAAACAAACAAACAAACAAACAAACAAACAAACAAAAAGAGCCAATGGGTTCACAAAAATTGGCTCAGGACCAAGACCTGGGACCCTGCTGGACTCTGACAGCGAGCCGTTAAGAAATACATTTTCGGTCTTTCTCTCTCTCTCCTAAGCATTCTTCAGTCGACAAGCATCATACACCGCCTTCGTCTTCATGACCTCACTGCGTAGATAGATAGATAGATAAACTTTAATCCAAAGATAGTTTTGTCTTGCCCCAATGGGGCATCGCTAATGGTCGGGGCCCCTAGTCCAGGGCTCCGCTGGCTCTTGCCATCTTCTCTGCTCTCTGGATCAGCTTGAGCTGGTCGTCGAGGGCCGAGCTGGACAGCAGTGCCTCCCATTGCTCCCTCGTGGTGTTCGTGCGTACACATCTCACGCTAAGCATCCACCTGATTTGGTGTTTGCATTTGGCATAGCTTGTGAGCGACGTGGGGAATAAACACAAACATTGCATGAGATCATGAGCAAAAACATTGCATAATAAGATAAACACAAATAGCATGAGCTTACATAGGCATTACACAAGGTTACACGTTGCATAGGATAAAAAAATATTGTATGCATCGCATTTAGTTGTATGTGATTTATTAAACCACTGTGTTAGCTTTTTTCGTGTAATTCCACTATGTGCAGTGGATCTGCATAACTTTTTTCTTGCAACGTGGCTGTATCATCCGACGGCAGACAAAGAGGTTTGGACCCACATCTCACGACCCACAACAATTTATAGACCGCAGATTGCTCACTAATACCAACTGCACTAGGTTTGCGCATAATTTCAACTTTCTACTACCTAAATGTAACACCAACTAGGGAAAAATGACATCTTTCTTTTCAGCGTTAAAAAATGACTTACCACATTCACTTAAACAATCATCATCTTTGAATGCATTCTAACATGAATTGAAATGTTTTATTTTGTGTAAATAGTTTCATGCCCCATAATATCTTCTTCTGTTTTTTGATATATGTACTTCTTTGCTTATTGCCACTTACCAATGTATTGCATTTTACGCGTTCATTTGTTTACCTTGTACTTTTTAAAAATTTTGCTGCGTTGGACCCACGCTGTTTTTTGTACACCATATTTTTCTTCTTTTTTGAACCGAGGGTCCCGTTGCAGTCATCGACTTTGGGATCGGTGTCCGTATGCTATCTGTACATAATCACTGCTTGTTTAACGGATAATAAACTGAAACTTGAACTGAAACCTGAACATGCCAGTGAACACTGAAAAAATTTGTCTGTACAGTATTTGACAACAAAAATGTGTTAAATTTTAAAGTCCCGGTAATAATAAAAAAAAAGTGTCTTAAAACGTTCAACTTGATGAGAGTTCTCTCCCGGCTGTACAGGGATTAGGATAGAGCATGTGGAGTTAAGACCGAACATGTTTACTTTGGATTTATAATGCTTTTGCTAAGCCCAATTAAACTATGAGTGCTTTCTGTATGGATCCTGTAGTTCAGTCCCTAAGGTTCTGGACCCAGTCCACCACTCAGGTCTAGCGATATGTAGCCTCTATCTCACAATAGCCAGGTAGCCTACAGCTCACATTTGTTTCCACATATAGTTTATATGTAGAAACGAATAAATTTTCTCTATAGAGAACTGCCGGATCTTCCTGGGAACCTTAAGTAGTATAATGAGAGTTTACCATGCAATACACATCCCTGCAAAAGTCTGGTTATATACCCTTAACATTAGATACTCTTCCACAACAAAGCCAATTTAATTCATCCGCTGTAGCTTAGATACAAAGAAGTAAAGCACCAAAATGAGCATTAACACGGAACTACACAGGTATATATAGTGTGAATCTGACTTTGTGCCTTGGGCAATAAATACACTGGAAAAGCAACTTACGTTTGTAAAATTTCTCTACACATACACACCAATACAAGCATGAAGAAGAGAATTTCATGAAACGGCTGCGGACTACCTACTCCAGTAAGCTATTAAACAGAACGGTTTAAAGCACTGGACTATGCTGGAGCTGTCATAGTAGGTAGTGTTGTGAAACTCAGGTGAAATTAACCAAATCGCCAGTGGTTGTATTGCAGAATTCTAAGCAGTACTCATGGCTGTAAAATGTACAAGAACATATAATTAGAAATCCCTAATCTTTACAGAATTATAAAGTCCTCGAAAGGCCTAGACATCGCGGAAACAAAATAATTCGTCTGCAATATGTGGAACTAGAGGTTGAAATGCCGAAATGCAAAGACACACTTTTGTATTAGTTGGTTTCCTGGTTACCTTGGCATTCATCGAAACAAGAGGCAGACGCTCTAGCGATTGCTTGCAAACATTTACACAATATGTTGCCACCAGCAAGAATACAAAAACCAAGCCCTCAAATTTACAATGAATACATGGCAATTCCATTGGGGTAAACAAAGGCAGAACAAATTGCACCTAGTAAAACGTCTAGTAAAGGTATGGAGAAATAGCCGACATAGATAATATTATTTGAAATCGCTTTGTTTCGTCTGCGAATCGACCATGCGCGCTTAACGCATGTTTACTTGTTTTTAGAAGAAGCCCAGCCGCGACATTTTACATGTGGCAGCATTCTTAATGCTATTCACTTATTAATATAAGGCCCTGTATGAAATGCATCCGAGAAAGTTCTTCAATTATTTTTTTCATTTAACATCCGTTTAACACCACCAACAAGTTCACACTTGTTAGTGTTTTTTACTTTCACGCTATGATAATATATTCCACATACATTGAAGAATAATAATAGTAAAAAAACTAACAAGTCATTTTGCGTCAAGTAACAAGTGCATCTTTCCAAAATGCGTCTGGGGCACTATAGTCGACACGGTCCGCTGCGTGGAAAAAGAAAAAAAAAATCCCAGGCATTCGAATGACTAGCGGATACACAGGCCCTCGGAGGCGCGTGGTGCTGGTTTCATTAAAACATCGAAAAGCCTTCAATAATGCATCATCGGCTTCTTCCTGGCTTCATTTCTTAATCAGATGACAGACTCACGAAAGCCGTGGGATTTTTCTAATGCGACACATTATTAGGATTGATCCCCGGGTTTTCTTTGACTGGCTGGGTTCGTTCGTTCGTTTATTTATTTATTTATTTATATTATTTATTTATTTATTTATTTTTATTTATTATTTATTTATTTAAAATACCCTCAGGGCCTTTCAAGGCGTTATAGAAGAGAGTGGGTTACAGGGAATATCACAGATAAAACATGAAAAAATGAAAAGAAACATACAAAATGCAGTACAGGTTTACGTCACATACTTCGATAGGATTACAATGAGTAAAAAAATTGTAAATAAAGTAAGAGTGGGAAAGGTGGCAGCGCGTCTGCAACGATGCGCTACAAGCCTCTCCTGTTCTTATGTAGATCGTGACCTCTGGTTTGTCACGCATGCGTCAACAAGGACCAATCTGCTTATCATTTACGCTCAGCAGCGCCTATAGCGGGGGATAGCGCCGCAAAGATCAACAGGATTTTGATATTCATCAAACCACCT
>NC_051154.1:172863644-172970517 GCF_013339745.2 Dermacentor silvarum
AAGTTTCGTGCGCGTAAAGATTTAGCACATGTTGTTGCCGTTCTTTTTTTTTTTCGTCCATCCATTCTGCGCGCAGAGTGAGCGTCTTTTGGGGTGCTCTGGGACTGCACTTTTTTAAGTCAGTTGAGGCGATGTTTCCGACTGGTAAAGATAAGAAAATAAAACGCACGCTTGGGTAGCTTTGACATAGCACTTATTCACGTCGGTTGCTAATAATTAGAGGAGAAAAAAAAAAGTTGTATAGAGCCTCAAGTAGCTGTTTTGCTTGACGGTAACGACGATAGGAAAAACGGCGATGGCCCGATGGGCTACACGCTACTGACCATACAGATATGAAATACTGCACGGGTGAAACTAAATACAGATTTCTTTCTGGTGAGTTCTCCTCGCAACGAAAGGTGGTTATCCTAAGCATAGTCACGACAGCTGCAACATAGACCTCAAAATTTCGCCATAGTGACACTTAACGTCTATTGACGTAGGAAAATCACTCTGAAAGTCGTTTGAGATTAAGAAAAGCGAATAATTCTTGACTAAGCTAACAGTGCGTGTAGTCAAAACTACCAAGTATCGCAAACTAGCAGTGCAATATTGTTAGGCTGATTTGAGACATGCCGTCACCACGCTTGTAACTTGCATATCGTGTGACATGAACAAAGGAGCAAGTAGCATTTGAAATCATCTTTTTATTCAACGCTCAGACCTTTTATACGAGTAATATTTGTTACGTGCACTATGGGAGCGTGGCCTTGCGCAGACAAAACAAATTGACAAGGATTATTTATTTCTGCATGATGGTGCATTATTTCTCTCTAGTGCCGGCAGTATATAGCCGCGGTCATTAGTTATGGTACTCAGAGCATTCCTATGCGGCGACCGTATGTCATTCAAGTCGTCTACTTTCAAAATAAACGAATCACCACGTTTTCATGGCCAGGCTAAAATTGTTTTCGTCGGTGAGCATACCCTCCTTTTTCTCTAAGGTTATTCAGATGCGAAACGAAGTCACATCGCGAAGTGAAACAGATTGAAACTCTGTGTATTTTTTCATATGGAAACAACTCAAGACATTTCTCACCGTTTTGTGTGTAGTCGACGTGTGTTCAACGTGATAACAAGGGTCGCTTTCGGGCCGGGAAAATAAAGCCAAGGGTTTATGGGGCAGCGGCTCGTTAAAACTCCAAAATGACAGCTTCACTACCCTTTCATGCTCCGAAAACGGAGCAAGAGAAAACAGAGAAGCCAAGCTTGTGTTACTTGGCAGTTAAAGTAGGACAGGCAGCAGTGCGGAAACAACAAGCCTTTGAAAGCAAACTTGACAGACAGTTGCGGTATTTAGTGAACCCGTGGTGACGAGCAAACGTAATGACAGAGGTTGTCAATGCAGCTGTTTCTTTAAATCAACGCGAAGTACGACGCCTGCTCGCAAGTACGGGTCCTCTGAAAATTTTTGTCGTGTCTACTATTGAGCACGTAAATAACTGAAGTCGGCCTGCGCCGCATTCAGGTGCGCTGGTGATACGCGTGCAATAAATTAGTCAGTAAAAATTTACTACTGGGACCTTTGGCTAGAGTTGTTCGGATAACATCCCTTATTGTTGTTTTGCTTTTAATAACGCAAAATGTAGCTACTTCTGCATTTTTTGCAATGGCTTCGTTGTTGCTGTTTGTACACTGCAAATCAGTACATGTGCCCTTTTCAATAACCTTCGGAAAGGAACGCTTCGACAGTCACGCTGTGAACGCGTTCTCGCATCGCACCAAACGTACGCCGCAGTTGTTGCAAATCGTCCTGCGCTTACAATTTACGTGTGTTTGCGTTGATCAGCGATAGAGCGAGATAAATGAGATTGTAGAGGCAGAGAGGTTAACCGTTACAAATACATCAGTTAGCTGCCCTATACACTGTGGCAGTGTTAACTGAGGGGACAAAAAAAAACGCAGCAGCACAAAAATCGTTCTAATGGGTTGCTCGAGCGTCGGAAATTCAGTGGCGACTTGACTGCCTTTTGTTATGACGACTGCCCTCCAGGATTATCTGCTCCTACAGCGGCCAGTCGTCGAGACGGGCTAGCACAGTCGCGGGCTACCGCCACTGTAGGCTGTATATTTAGGACAACGGCAAAGAACATGTTCAATAGTTTCTGGCTGTCGCAGTCTTCACAACCAGCACTGCTGGTCACTCTGATGCGGAAAGCAAAGGATATTGCGAGAGGTACGCCGTGCCGCAGTCTGCAGAACAATTGTCTCGGTTCGGGATAGTGCAGAGGGAGGACAGAGTCGGAGAGAGTGGTCAAGGATATAGAGACGTGTATGCTGGGAACCTGCATGGTGTGTCTCATGAAGAATGTGTCACATCATTAGCAAGCATGCAAAGTCTCGATGGTGCATCTGTTCTTGACTATGGGATGGGTTCCTGCACGCCCTATTTATGAGCAGACCTAGCAGCTTCGTCGCCATGTTTGTTTTCCGTTATGCCACAGTGGCCTGGAAGCCACTGTGGCACTGTGGGCCTTTTCTTGGCGAGATGATGAATGCGCTCCCGAGTTTAAAGTGCTGGTAAGATGTTTGGTCCACGTCGTAGGGCAGATACGCTGTACAGACGACTACTGCAGAGCTGCATTGTAATCATTGAGAACGCTCTATTTTAGAGGTGGTTCTTCACGAATCACAGTGATTGCGTTAAGAAGTGCGGCAAGCCCCGCAGCTGTTAATGTTGTCTGGTGGGAGGTCTCAAGCTTTACGTTGGATGCTCTTGCAGGATTTCCACTGTGGTGGACCCATCAGTGTAGAGGGGGTTGTGATGGTCACATGCCTTGTTCAGGAGAAGTAAAGAGTGGTGAGTAGTAGAGGTTGCTTGAGAATTGGTGATGCGAGTTGTGATTTTGTCTGATTCCCTGGTACTTTCAGTCGAACTTGCGGCTTAGTCGAGCACCCAGGGGTGACCGGAAGTATCGCCGAAACTGTGTAATCTGATGAAAGGCAGATATGATAAAAAAATGCACGTGGTCGGCCTTCTGGCAGCGATGCGAGATGGTGTGAAAGAGCGCGAGAAAGGTGCCTGACGTGTGCTCTGGGGACATCCGTAGGGATGTGAATGCCGACTGATTAGTCGTGCGCCATTGTAAGTGTTTTTGCTGTTGACGCCCCACATCGTGGTCATCATCATCATCGTGGTAATCCAAGACAAACCCCGAGCATCTGGGCCTGAGTATTTTAACAGCGAAGCTGTTTAAGCTAGCCGTAATTTGTAGTTCGTATCAAGAAACTATCATCAGCAGCAATGAAGAACCTGATTCGAACCCGCGTACCCACAGTCCCAAGGCGAACGTCGTTACCACTACACAATACAACCACGCTTGCAGAACATGCATTTGATGATGATGATGATGATGTACCCCTGTCATGGCTCGCACCCACTAAGGGGGATAGGCCAAGAATCGAGCGGCAGTGGGAATACTAAAGAAAATTCATATTTGAAAACAATCAAACAAGAAACGCCAAGTAAAAGACAAAAAAAGGCAGATGTCGCAGTAACTAGATTTCCATGCAAGCGACCAGTCAGACTAACTAAAAAGGCATTTATGCGAACCATATGATTGCATTCGAGCGTCGTCGTCTTCTTCCACAGCTGGCGTGTTCGCACGCGTTCGTGCCAATGCTCTGCGAGGGGAAGAAAAGGTTTTGCGCGCTATGCTCGGGAGAGAGATAAAGAAAATGAGAGTGAGAGAGAGAGAGAGAGAGAGAGACGCATTCACGGAGTTGGTCTGCTGGAACGCGTTGTCGGCATTGAAACGCGGTGTCGGTGCTGCAAGCAGCGCTATGCAACGCGCAGTGACGGCCGTAAGTCCGAGACGCGAGAAAAGACATTTTCATCATCATGAGTAATAAGATGAAAAGTACGCGTGCACTTCCGGAAAATGCTGGGCTATGATCGCCCAGCTTCGCTGTTTCAAGCCTTGCGCGGCCGAGTACAAGGTTAAAACGCGTGTTTGAAATGCAGTTTTTTATTGTAAGGACATTAATGTTGTATGTAATAATCAAACGCACCATTTGTATTGTTTATTATTGGTATGATAACAAGGACATGTCGGCGTAAATACGGCACATTTTGTTTCTTGTCTCATAAATCTGATAAACTAGACGCCTTATACACTCTTATGCACTTATGCACATTGTTTGTACAGCAAAACGAATTGGTTGCAGTGAATGTACACACACACACACACACACACACACACACACACACACACACACACACACACACACACACACACACACACACACACACACACACACACACACACACACACACACACACACACACACACACGCGCGCGCGCGCGCGCGCGCTACGGCATTACAATGTGACAGCCAAAACAACACTTCAGTATTCGACATCAAATCGCTCTGCGAACAGCTACTTTGCTTGCGCTATCTTCGCCCAAGACTTTGAATTAAATTGCCTATTCGATTCGTCTTGTGAATCCACGTTCATGAGCAGGCTCTGATTAATGCGAACATTCCACTGTCAGTGGCCACACAATCGCATTAAAAGAAACTTCGTAATACACCAGGCAATACGGGCAGTAATCAGTCAGCCAGTAAATCCAACAGGCAGCGTATATCTCTTTCGGGAACGCCCGTTCTTGCTAAGCTTCCATGTTCGTCGTCGGCGCGGCCACACCGCGAAGCTTCGGAGAACCGACATCACCTAATCGCCGAAAGAAGGCGAAAGGGCAAAACACAACAAGAAAATAGAAATGAAAATAGCTTTAGTTAAACAAACGCGCACTGGCCGCATTTGTCGCTGACACTCGCGATCAGCGCTCTGCCCTATAGGCACACCTGCGCGTAGGCTCGTCTCGGGCGCACCCAGATCGTGCCGCCTGCCATGCCGCAGTCGCGCCTTGACAGATCGCATGCTGTTAACACGAGAACAGTGATATAGGCGGCATGTGGCGTTTCGCACGGAGCGAATGTGTACCGCGGAAGAGCGTAATCGGCGTGTGCGCAGGCGCTGTATATATCTCAATCCATGCCAGCTACTTGTTACAGTGGCTAGAATTCTAGCCACTGTATACTTGTCTCATCTTTTTCTCGTGTTGACTCTCGCCGTGAAACGTAATTCAGGCCAGGCTACGGCTTAGTGTGCCAGGAAAGGTGTCGAAGCGTTTCATGCTCTCACTCTATTACGTGCTTTATATTTTTGCGTGCACAATGTTCACGGGCCTGTTCTTGCAGCTGCAGCCCAAAAGGGTGCGTCTTGCCTGACCTTTCTAATGCATATGTAGGCTACTCGACCAAAGGAACTGGTGACAGATCTGTTATTAATGCAGAAATGAAACGTTTTTCCCCTCCGGTTTTTGGTTCGATCCAGTGCAGGGTAGCAAACCGGATGCTCTTCTGGTTGACCTCCCTGCCTTTCCTCTCCTTGCTCTCTCTCTCTTTCCAGCTCGGCTCAGTCATTAGCAGCGCTGCACTTAACTCCTCAAGTCGTGTTTCCGACTTCCTGATTTCAATACGGTTGACACGCGCTGGGGAAAACAAACATGAAATTACATCCAAAATTTGGCACGAGACCTCAGCTTGCCCACTTCTCTCCCTCATAGTGTCCTTGTTCATGAGCTGCCGGCGATGGAAAATTCAAGGCCTTTGAAAGAAAGAGGGGGAGAGAGAGAAATGCGTCGAACCCAGCAGCGAAACAATCAGCCTCACATCACCTTTTCGACAATACCAAGACTTGGTTAACATGTGTGCGGATGGTTTGGCAAACCAGGAAAACTGGACGGCAGCTTATTGTTTTGCCAGTTAAATGGAGGATGCGCCTGCTGACTAGGGCGCCAACCATCTTTGAAAACAAAGATACACAGCATGTTTCTGTGACGACTATCCCAGGTTATTAAAAAAACAAGGAACTCGAAGCAAAGTGACGATTTGTACTTACCAAGCTTCCTAGCAAAGAAGGACCTCAGGATTGGCGCAATAATCATCAATGCGAATATTAATTAGCAAAAGTTAAGTAATTACCTATTTAATCATTGATTTTAGTGGGCATGTTGTAATTGTAGAAATGTTGTAATTGTAGAAATGAAGTCAGCCGCATAAGCACAACCTATAGCTGGAAATTTCGAGCATAACGCTATATAGTTTCTGAAAATTAGCACTCGAGATGTGCCACAAAATTAATTGCTGTTCCAGTCAACATGTTTCCGTTCTGCATTTTGCGGCAGCGCGTAAAGAAATTAAATGGAATCGCAAGGCATTTCGCTGCATATTATGAGCCCTGGTTGTGCGCACATGCAGCGGTGCACATTCAGAAACTTTCGCAATGCCTATACATTGCTCTCTGAAAATGCCATGTGCCACAGCCGAATAATCTTTTAATGCGAAGCATTCTTCGCCTCATTCTTGGCACCTTGCTTCACGGAGCTCCGAGAAGCACACTTGATGAACCACTACACAAGACTCTCAAAGACGTCGTCGGGTCGCCGCCTTCTTGCCCGATTACACATACAACATCCAACACTAACGGAAGAGCGCGTGCGCATCCCCGAAATCTGGAGATGCGCCCTGCACGTGCGCCCTCTTCCGGCCAACATGACACGAGACGACCATAGTGGCCGGCGCCTCGCGCGGGCAGAAGCCTTGGCACGTCACTATGGGAACAAACATGGAGTATTCTACGTGGACGCCTCCGGCCCACACCATGGGGGTTGGTACACGGCCGCAGTCGTCCATCAAAAGACCGCGGTGAACGGCCTTACGTTCAAAGCACAAGACATAACCCATGCGGAAGAGGTGGCCATCGCGCTCGCCGCCGCACATCAGGACTCGCGGGTGATCATCACCGACTCGCAAGGGGCTTGCAGGAACATCGAAAAGGGCTTTATACCTTATTTTGCATACCGCATACTTCAAAGCAGCGATTATCTCGGGGCCCCCGCGTCCCGCACGATAATATGGACTCCCGCGCACACGGGTCTCGAGGGCAACGAAGCAGCTGACGCCGCTGCCCGCGCGCTTACTCTCCGGGCATCGCCCTCGCCTCCCCTCGATGCGGACTCCGAACCCAATCCGGCTTTTACCTTTAAGGAAATCACCCAACATTACCAATTCGGCCACGCAATCTTTCCTAAGCCCTGTAAGGGCCTCACGAAGGCGGAGGAGCGTTTACTCCTTCGCCTCTATACTAAAACACTGCTGTGCCCGGCAGTCCTAAAACATTTCGACCCTGCTTGCACAGGGGAGTGTCCACACTGTGGGGAAAAGTCTTCGGACATTTTCCACATGGTGTGGGCATGCCAATCCACCCCGCACCTTCCCCCTATACCCAACCCTATCCGGGAGGACTGGGAGGCGGCCCTGCTCGGCTGCTCCGACCTGGCGAGCCAGAAGGCCCTGGTCGTGCGTGCCCAAGCCGCGGCTATAGCCAATGGGCTTCTGTAATGAGGAGCCCACCTAGTATTTATAAGGAACGTCCCTTAAGGATCGGTCCACACCCTCCCTGTCAATACTTTGGCCAATAAAGTTTTTCAGTCAGTCAGTCAGTCAGTGCCGCAGGCAGGTAGGTATGTAGGTTACAGTCTCGCTTCGCTTTAATGAAAAGGAAATAATGTGTGACCGACGGGTGGAATCAAACCTCTGCCGTCGAGCACAGCAGCCCGGACGATCGCGCGCATACTTCTCTCCTTCCAAAGACAGCCAGCGCCTTGAAACATTCGGGGCGTGCGCCCCGTGCCACTTTCTCGTCTTCTTGTGACACAGCTCACGCTCTGAGGCGCCGTGTTAGACTGCACTTTCTCCGGGACTACCCCTTTCCTCGGTACTTTTCTCTAGCACGCTACGTAGAAATTGGGCGACGTTATACCGACTTCGTGATCGCGCCCAATTTAATCATGCTTTAACATTTATTCGCCGGAGTACAAAGGTCAACGTCATTCTACATACAATTTACACAAACACGTTGGTCCACATAGTATCGCTTTGCGAAAACCCAAACAATGCTAGATAGCCAGGTACCTGCAAAGTGCAACTGCATAACATCGATCCCCACATTGCGTGGGATCTTCACATTTTTTTCAGAAAATGGTCTTGAGCACAACCCAGCACATTGTCTGACCTGTAGCGCTATAGAAGCAGTTAGACCGGCTTTTTTTTAATTTTTAATATACGGAATGTTTCAAGATTGCCTTTGACAGATAACGCAATTCTAATCCTAAAGTTAAATTTCTCCAGCAAGCGGGCAATATCTTCACGAGAAATGGAAACGCATAATCAACTAATAAAAAAAATTACTTATTATATTATAACCAATTACTTTACGGCACGTATTGCAATTTAAGAATTGTAGCCGCTGAGTTCGCGAGGAGTATTCATTTGGAACCAATTCTCAGGATTACACCAGTTTCGAGATAATCCTTCCCGAAGTTTGCGGCAAAATACATGGGCGTTCCAGTTATTTTTGTGTTTTAATATATAAAACGGCGTTTCGTAAAAAAAAAATAAAAGTGGAACAACGGTGCATTTTTACACCAAGTCTGACAGCGCATATCTCTCAACTTGCGTCATCCTCAGAATTGGTTCGAAGTGTATATGCCTGGCAAACTCACCCGCTACAATTCTTAAATTGCAATATGTACCGTGAAGTAATTGGTTAGAAACATAGTTAGTAAAATTTTGATAATTATGTAATTATACATTACGATTTATTGCGTAAGTAATGACCGCTTGGTAATTGCCTGTTTAGTCCCACGCATGTTTTCCCCCGCAAGTTAAAGGGAGACGCTCGGCCGAAGCAATTGCTGGCATGCCTCTGCAAGGCTAGATCCGCCCGTACGTAGCTTGCACCATCCTCCTCCTCAATGACGTGGTGTGGTGTATAGTGTTTGTGGTGGCTTCTACGTATTTCTTCTTTTTTCTTTTTCGCGCTGACTGCATTGAACTTGTCTTGTGGCGTGGTAGACTTATCAGGGACGACGCGGGAAATGTTTGCAAGAACTAGTCCTTAAGTTATTTTTATATCGCTATGCCTGTATTCTCGGCAAAGCGTTTCTCTTTCTATGTCACGTCGGAGCAGACCAGCACCAAGATCTGTTGACGTATATTTAATAATAATAAAAAAGCATAGTCCGAAAGATGTTGCGCTCGACATCGTAACAAAAACAAAAACGCGAGCGGTGTTAGTTTGTCTCCTCACAGGTGCACGAGTCGCAGATACGTATGCGTGTCATTTTAACGAGGAATGAGCATGTTGCTGTTTGTTAAATGATTCGAGCCTGGGGAAAATAGGTTACCGAAAGGTGGGATATCCCCTTAAGCATCAAAAATAAACCCTAGCAATTAACAAATGTGAAGATTAAAAAAACATAGAGCAAGCACACAGGTGTAGGTCACGTATTATATTAAATATACCCCGTGTGTCCCAGCTAACACTAGCCAAGCTGCCCAACGTAAAAAAAAGAAAAAAAAAAGAAGAGAAAAGGCAAGAAAAAAATAAAAACGCTGTGCAATAATACCTATATACGGTGTTCGGTCGCCAGAGGTCTGATGACCAGCCACCGTGTGTTTTCTTTTTTTTAATTGTATATCGCACCGCGTATTTCTTATCTGTTTTTTTTTTTTTTTTTTTTTTTTTAAACAGCTCGGCTAACGTTAGCTCGGACACGCTATATTTTTTTGTGTGTGTGTAGGTGCGTCATGAAAACTTTTAAACTGAGACTTTAAAAAGTAATAAGCATCAAAGTTGATCCGAAGAGAGGTTTTCTGCGTATCTTTTCAACTAAGAAAGTAGTTTTATTCTTGCGGTGTTTTGCGATTGGTTTGAAGTTTTCCAAAAGTGGGGGGCACTAAACAGAATTAGTCATTGCATTATGTAAGCCAAATTAACAGTAAGTCGCGCAATGAAAAGTTATGATATTCCTTAGCAATAGGATAGTATAAACCATGCTTGGCGACTGGAAAACACGGTGAATCGCGGTGCGACAGCTGCTTGAGAGTGAGCGCTTGTCAGTGGAATATTTATATGTTTCGCTTCAACAATGCCTTTCATTATGTGTCACAAAATTAGTGGAATTACGAGCAAAGTGGTTCCAAGGATCTGGCGGCTGTACGTTAACTCATCCGGCATAGTGTTAAGCGACTCAGTCACGAAATGTGCCCGAGATCGTGGCTAGGTTCCTCAACTGCAATTTATACGATGTTTTCTGGCATAATAGTACTCACTTTTATAAAATGAACACTCGAAAAAAAAATAGAAAGTGGTCTGACAGCACCATGCTACGCTGGCATGTACTAAGAGCGGCAGCAGACGAATGAAAATGCGTTGATTCCGTTCATAGCGTAGCAGATGACAAATGCGAGTTCCCCCTTCATGATGTCCCCGGAGCGTGGATCGCAGCGACGCCATTGCATGGTCGCACAGGGGGCCAATAAGAAGGGCGCTGCTATAATTCAGAAACAAAAATGAACAACTTGACTCCACATGAGGAATGAACCCTCAAGTGTGCGGGCTTGCACTCTGTCGTTTCCCTCTCTCGTCATCTTTATGTTCCCTCTCTGTCCCCCGGTGGAGGGGGGCAGTCAGAGTGCAGTCCGTTTTAGCCTCCCTGCTTTTCCTTTGCAATCGTTCTCTCTCTGCGAACCAGGGTCCGAATTCAAAAAGCTCTTCGTTCGTAAGTGTTCTTTGCTATTGGCTGGCCTCCTTCGCTAATGATATGTCCAGTATCACGATTGGCTGGCGTGGGCTCTTACGAACGGTTTTAACGTAATAACTTCTTTGTGAATACAGGACCTGTGCTGGAACAACTGCGAGACCCGTAGCTTTATTTGTTCTTCTTTAAGTTCACAAATCATATAAGTTTAGCACATCACCAAGTGCAAAGCTGTAGCCATCAGCCACTACGTCCCCTTATTTTAATTTTATTGTAACTGCAAGAATGAAGCCTTGAAGTATGGGATTGATCCAAACCCAGAAATGTTATCCTTTTCCCGACATTTTTTTTTCAATCTCTAGTATCTCGAAATGCTGTAAAACCCTTTATTTTCGCGCGCCCTTAATTTATGCCTATCACGAAATTGAAGTGCATGCGAAATTTTCAGGGAAGAAATATGGATACTATGCTGAAAACTAAAATTTTATTTTGCTGTTTAGTTCTGCTTGCTGTAGGCCCTAAAACGTGGCGCATTCTATTTATTTACCTGGGTGCGCAAGCTTGCGTTATGCCATTCGTCTTAAAGGTTGTATGTCCAACTGGGGAATCACCGGCCTCGCAGAAAGGGAGTGCCGTATTTCGACGAGCCAGCCGGAGTGCAGTGGCTTCATCAGAGAGGCCGTTAGAGGCACTTTGTCAAAATCGCTCTGCTTCAGTTGCGTCGCTATATTGTCATGCATGAAGAACACGTGGGACTGAAGTGCCTCGTAGGAGGCTGAACAGACTGCAGTTTCGAAAAAGTAGAAGTGGTAAAAAAAAAAAAAGAATGCAAAAAAAAGTAATGGAGCTTCTGATGAAGCTTCTGCTGTGCAAGAGTCGTCTAATGCGATGTTCCCTTCAGAACGACGTACGACCATATTATAGTGATCTCGCGCGATATAGTTAAAAAATGTGGGCAGCTTGCCCTAGTGGTGCAAAGCTAGTGGAGTAAACAGCGGAGCTGGTGATCGACCTAGCTTCTTCCAGGTTTTACTAGGCTTGGCTAAGTTTTGCTAGGAAATGCTAAGTGCTACTAGGCACGGTATTCCGAATCGGCTCACCGTCGCCGCGCAGATTCTCGCTTGGCCGTGCGACGCGCTTCAATATGAGCGGCTTCTTCTTCGGGTGTCCGGATCTTCTTTGGTCGTCCCATGTCAAGGCTACATGTGCTCGCGACAGAGTCAACGAGAGTTCTGCCGCCGTCGCTGCGGCTCCAAGCTTTTATCTCTCCGGTGACATCACGACCAAGCTGCACCTCCACACTTGGCGGGTCGTGGCTCGTCGAAACCTGCCGAGCCGCCGCCAAAGGCGCCTGCTGCAGTCAAAGACACCGCGCGCCTTCGGAGCGAATGCGCGGAAACGGGGAAACGCGGACGGCGTCGATAGCAGCTTTCCGCGTTGCCTCGTCGGTGCTGCAATAATTTCTCTCTCTCTCTCTCTCTCGCTTGCTCTCATTTTCTCTTTCTCTCTGCCGAGCATTGCGCGCGCCGCTTGCATGCTCTCCTTGCATGCACCGCTTGCATGCCAAGGCAACATGTGCACGGCATGGAGAGGAGGCGAAGCACAAGCCGCTCCGCAAAGTGGTTGCTAGGCAACGCGCGGTGACATCATAGCCAGGAGCAGTTTTTGTTCGCAGTACGCGGTGCAACTAAGAGCTTAAACAGCTCCGCTGTTAAAACGCGAAAGACTGTACGCGAAACTTGCATCGTGCTAAATAGCTGCGTTCATTGGAATTCCTTTCTTTTCATCGAGAGCTACCTTGGCCGCATCTATTTAAGACATCGCAGCGAAACGGAAAGTAGCGTAACATGTAAATAAACGAGAGGTGACGGGCCCACATTTTCTCCGGCCGAGTAAACGCCGGAAAATCTGAATCCCGTCTATGAATCAGACAGAGGGGAATACGAGGAGGAAACGGCGTGCGGTCCACGCTGCGATCATCATTCGTTGAGGCTCTCGGGACGTCCCGCGCTGGCGCTTCGCTAGCCTGCGGAACTGAGGAACTGAGGAAAGAAGAGATTCTCTCCCTCTTTTTTTTTTCTTTTTCTCCTTTTGTGAATGTCACTAGCGTCCGCCGTCTGCTTCTGTGTGCGAAAGGGACACCCGAAAAAAGAAAGCGCAAATCCGGTCTGCACGAAGACGTCCGTCTTGCTCCGGTTCGTTCGGGCGGCGGGCGTCGCTCGCGAGAACGACAAAAAAGAGTCGCTCAGAAGAAGAGCAAACGAGCGGCGACGAGCGTAAAGAAGCGGTGGGAGGCAAAATTCGGCGCAAAGAAAATGATATAAAAGAAAGTCGAAAACGGGAGACGAGGCGCCCGGTGTGTATAAGCGTCTGGAGACGGACGCTGCTACCGCTGCGCTGTGCTTGAGGTCGCGGCTACGCGGAGGTGAGAGAGCTCGCCTTCATACACGCGCGTGCGCTGAGATGCCGCCTTCAAAGACGCGTTGTGTCCTCCCTTTTCCCGCCGTGGGCTGCCGGGCGCGTAGGCTCAGCCGCAGACTTCTGAGCGCCAAAATAACTGCGCGAAAATGTCGCATCCTTGCACCTTCTGGTACGCCCACTCTAAGCGGTATATGCCCTCCGTGAAAGATATCGCCGGCCTTTTCGAGGGACCGGAAACTGTACACGCGCAGCGGAAGTACGTATAGTTATGCGGGGTGATAATTTTAAGTTTATGGAATTTTTAAAGGTCGCCTGTTGCAGATAACTTAATTCTAGTCCTTGAGCTGGGTTATTTGATAAGGCGGACATTACTTGCACGATAAATCGAAACACATATTCACCTGATTAACAAAAGTTCACTAATTAACTTCTTAATTAATTACTTTAAAGCCCTTATTACAATTTACGAATTGTAGCGTGTGACTTTGTCAGGCGCACCACTTGGAATGAAATTTCAGAATGACACCAGTTTCGAGATATGCGCGATCAGACTCGCCAGTAAAAATGCACTGTTGGTTCACTTACTTTTTAACAAAACGATCTTTTATGCATTGAAGCCCGAAGGTAAATGGAGCACTCATGTATTTCATCCCACACTTTGGGAAATAACACCTCGATACTGGTGTCATCCTGGAAATCTATTTCAAGTGGATGCGTTTTGAAAACTCATGCATAGGCTACAATTTTTCGTAAATTGCTATATGTGCCGTAAGTAATTAACTAAGAAGTTAATTAGTCATTTTTTGTTAATTGGTTGAATATTTGTTTCGATTTCTCATGCTAGTAATGTCCGCCTCTTCGAATAATCCAGCTCAAGGACAAGAATTATGCTATTTACCACAGGTGACTTCTAAAAATTCCGCAAAACCTAAATATGACCGCCCTGTATAGTGTTCGCTACAAGCACCTGGTAAATACCTGCCTTCTTGAAAGAAAGCCACCTATGGTGGGGGCGCCGGAAGCCACACGCGCGGTTACCGAGCGTTGACCTAACGCGCGAAAATGATCACACGTTTCCATTGTGGCGCCATGGTAGCGGCCCGGACCCTTGCGATATAGTTTTGGCATCTCGTGCGTAGTGCATACATTGACATGTTTCAGGGTATCTTTCCTGCCAGATACATAGTTCTTGACAATGGAGGAGTATATAGACACCAAGCGATGCGGGAAGGGTTGCGACGAACAGGGACAGGAAAACGGGGAGTAACTCGCGTATAGCATAACAGTTATGCTAACATTCAATTTTATGACATTCATTTCACTTCGCGCCACATCGGAAAAGCCGTATCGACGATATACGTAGTAGATGGGCCATTGTAATTGTGATGCCCGAACTTCTTTCAGATTGTGGTGTTTGTTTATATTACGATATCCCATTGGCCAAGGCTGGAAACATTTGTCCGTGGACTAATTACTGCGTTGCATCATCTGCACGAGACGCTTTATCGAATTCGTATGTATAGGGCTATCGGCTCCGAAAACATACCGTGTGCCAGCGGCTGTGAGCATGAGAACGTGATGCAGACAAACGGGTTATGTTTATTAATATCTTCTTTTAAGCTGCAGGCTGACTTTTAAAATTAGAGCAATATAAGTAATGGTGATCTTATGTTTGCCATTCCAGTATCTCCAAGTTTCCGGTGATGGGGGCGAAATGCAAGAACTCCCGTGTCCCGTGTATTGGGGGCACGTTAACGAACCGCAGGTGGTCAAAATGAATGCGGAGTCCACCTTTACGGCGTGCCTCATAATCAGATCGTGGTTTTGGCACATAAACCCCCAGAAGTTAATTATTTTCTAAGTTTCCAGACTGGCAGCCCCTAGACAAGGAAAATATTGCGCAGTTACGCACGTACCTAAGTAGGTTTAAACAACTTTTTTTAAGGACTGATCTTAGATTGTTGATGCTTCCCATCATTTCCCTGCATTATCTACGCGGTCAAGAAAGTTCAAATAACAGGTTTCTGGTAAGAGCTACGCGAGCAATAATTTCATCTTCGCAGGCTCGCTTAAATTGACGCTGACTGGGAAAAAATAGTGCATATGACGTCAATCTCGGCGTCGCCGCCTTTCGCCACGCGGCTACAGTTACAATTGGTGCGGCCCTGCGAGCCGGAGCCGCGGGAGCTGTGCGGCTCGCTGTCAGTATATTTTTGCTTTCAGCGGCAGCGTAGCATCTTGGTGTCGGTTCCGCGTAAATTATGCGCCATCATTCAGTCGTGCAACGCTTCTGCATCACTGCGAGATTTTCCGCTGTCAGCGTTCGCCCGCCACCGGCATTAAACCTCTCAGGCTGCTAACCGGCTGAAAAAAAAAAAGAAGAGACATAAAACAGGAACAGCTCGGCTCCCCCAACTGCCGTAATTGCAGCTTTAAAGAAACACTCTACATTACTTCCTTTACGTGCGCCAAGAACATGATGGGTCAAGGCGTTCATTAGGTCTGCTCTAATGGTGAACGTTTGAGGACTTGTCACTGTGAACTTCTGTGAATATCCAATAGCTGCACTTAAAGAGCCCGCAACTTTTCGTTTTTAAATCTTTCTGGAACCCACTAGATCATTTTGTCAATTTAGTCTGCCTATAAAAATGTACTCGTGCACACAACTGGGTATGGTGCGGTCAATGGATTGGACCCGATCGAAGTGTGTGTGTGTGTGTTGTATTCCCGAACTAGTTGTATTATCAAGCCATCACTTTCAGATAAGCTTGGCGCGTCAGCGCCCGTGATCATTTATTTTCGGCTGTTTTCACGAACCAGCGTCATTATTATAATTATTACATTCTCTGGATCTCTACCTATAGCCGCACATTCCGTCCGCCATTACCGCAGCATGACTCAATTCTATTGCGATGTCTACGGAATTCACGAATGCGTACTATCTTCTCATTGGTGTGGATGACAGCCCAGATTGTGAAGGCGTTAGCCACGGAGAAAAGATCGCGTGCCTTCCCTGTGAGCACAGCTGCCTTAGCGCGAACAGAAAGTCACTTTCCACTAGGCTGCGCACATTCATCCAGTCACCTGCTCTCGGAAGATAGAGTGCCGTTCTTTGAGGAACCTTTTGGTGCTTCTTTCTTAGCAGTTTATTTGTTTTCTTTCTTCTTTTTTCTTTTTCTTTTTTTTTTTTTTGTACCGCATAATTCGCTAATCCACTCTATAATATGGCTGTGTAGCCTGATAGTACCTTAAATAAATAAATAAATAAATAAATAAATAAATAAATAAATAAATAAATAAATAAATATCCATTTCCTGAACGATGATCCCCGAGCGACGTCCTCTTGAGCGGCTTTAATTGCACTAGCTGCTTTTATTTGTTTTGTTTAATTGTTGCTGTGTGTGTGCGTTTTTTTTTTTTCCTTTCTTTTCTTATAATTTTTTGTGCGTGATCAATGAGCGACGAACGGTGAACGTTAATTTCTTGGGTGCCGTATTGCGTGTGCGCGAGCAGTTGCTCCTCTCTTATTTTTCTTTCTGCTCGTATTTTCTACCTTCTCCCCTTCCCTCAGTCACATTTAAAAAAATTCGGGCTTTAGAATGCAGTTTACCTGCTGCACCTCTACGTGGCACATTGTGGCATTTAAAATTTTGGTCTCTTTCTATGACGCCGCCCAAGCAGTGACGTATGCACCTCAGTGTGCACTCAATCGGCTAGCTATGTTTTGCTATGCTATGCTTTTCTAAGCAAAAACAGCAACTGAGTTTCTTGCACTTGATAAACCGACTGGACCTGTCCCCCTTTTCATATCTGCCCCGTATTTTCTTCACAAATCCCCTTTCTTTACACAAAAATGTCTTCAGATTTTCCCTGTTTCCATACATAGAAATTCACGGCAGTTTCCGGTAGGCTTGCAGCCGCGATATGGCCCATGTGTCTAGCGGTGTACCGCCCAAGCACACGATAAGGCTAGGGGCGTATACCCTATTTCCTCGGGAGTTTCTTGTTTTCTTTTTTTTTTTTTTTTTTGCCCTGCTGTTTAGATACAGGCGAAAAGACGACGTCCTCCTGTAACAACCGCGCTTACTTTCACCTCGTGACCGCTATAGGTGCGCTGATGGCCAACCGGTCACTTGCCCTGAACCTCCCTGTTCTACCTGTCCTATTTCTCTCTCCGTCGACATTGTCGCTTACAATGTACACACATTAACTAAGGGTAAGTGGAGTGACGCAACATACCGGCCGTAGTGGCTGTAACGCTGCTAAGCACGAAGCACAGAAAAAATCCTGACCGCGGTGGCCGCATTTCGATGGCCGCAAAATTCAAGCACGCCCGTGTACTGTGCATATACTACATTATGGCATTATAGTGTCGGCGTGCGTCGCCTGGGTGTGATGTAAATTAGAATAATTGGTGTAAACATCGTCCGTGTGACTTCGGACCACCCTGCGGCTTCTGATATTAATTTGCTTGAAGTTACTTTTTCTTTGTGAATTCGTTGCATGGCAGTGCCGTTAGCTTCACTCAGCCTCTCAATATCAAATACGGCATATGTTGCTGCTTAAATAGCGTCTATATTTAGCAACACGCATACTAAAGATCTGCAGTATGGGAAAGTTGGCAAAATATAGAAGGTAGCACTGGACACTTTAAAGGCAAGCTCGGTATACCACGCAACTGTAGCGATGGGTAAGAAAATTAAGGCGTAGCATTAAGGCGTAGAATCGCGGAGCATGGATGAAAGAACAAACGCCTGTAGAATGCTACCCTAGTTGAGATTGCCAGTAAAAACTGAAGTAGTGAGGGTCATCGAATGCGTGGAACGGATGACCGGTTGCTTAGAGTAGGAGCATTGTAGCCAAGAGAAAGGCAACGCGTACAGAAGATTAGAAATTTTGCAGGCACATGTTAGGCCATAAAGTTGGAGTTAAAGTTAATCGCGAGGCCTCACGCTCACTTGTGTTTTAGAATAAATGCATTAATTTTGGTGATTTGTTGTAGTAGTGAGTGTCTTTTGTGTGGTTTAATTACTTATATGTATATATGCTTACCCCCGTGCCACTAGTTAGCCGTGGAACTTGTTATCCCTTTATGTAGCTAACGGTTTATATTTTGTATATTGATTAATTCGTTGGGTTTAGCGTCCCAAAGCAACACTGTAGGTATGACAGACGCTGAAGTCGAGGGCTCGGTATTATTTTTACCGCCTGCTCTTCCGTATGTGCACCAAAAGCACAGTACGCGAGTGTTTAGCCCGCATCAAAATGTGGCCGTCACGGCCGGGTGAGGAGATTGCGCGAAGAGGTTAACCAGAGCTTGTGCCTAGTGCGCCAGAATGCACGGGATAAGAACATTCATTCATAGTAAATTGAGAGAAGAGAAAAAAAGGACGCGGATAACGCTCACACATGCGACGAAGCGCCCAGCACACTCTGCCTAACTAACGTTCGGTGCTGCTGCACTCGTAGGGAATAACACGCGTATGGAATTTCTGTTCTGCCCTCTTCGGATTCGTGAAATAAAAGCTGACCAAAGGCGCACTTCCCACACGAGTACGCATTTCCCCTGTGCCCTTCACAACACCACCAAGCAGTGCCCACTGTGCGAGCTTTTATGGACAGGACTAAGTGTTCGAGCGAAGGAAAAAGAAAATCGTACCTGCATAACCTCTGTCAAGTGCAAAGCAAGACCGCTTTTAACTCGGGCGTTTTCTCTTCCTTGCTGCTGTTGCTGTCGTTCTTGTTTCGTGCTTTTTGCTCTTGCTTGTTTCGCGCATAACTTTTCCCTGAGTAAGGGAGGCTGCGCAGAGCCCCGAAAACTAAAAGATCTGAGGTACCTCGGCCCCGTATATATACTTTAGCAAATATAAATATCCGTCCGCAAACGCCATCAGCGTCTGCTGCTTGTCTCTACAGCTTCCCTGTCGGCTCTTGTTCATTTTCTAGTGGGCTGGAAGGAATGTCTCCGTTCCGACGAGAGAGAGAGAGCTTGCTGCTTAGCTCGAGCGCTTCCTTGTGGTTATTTGTTCAGGCTGTTGTACCTACAGGGGGCTCGCGTATACTTGGCGCCACTCGACATTTTCCTGTTTCTCCGATTCCCGATTCCTAAAACTATATTGGGCGCTGCTCATTTCATCTCGGGCCTCCTCTTTTCTTTCCCTCTGTTCGCAGGGTGCCGACGCCTCACCTGGAGCGTGCTGTGACAGCGGACGAAAAGGAGCAGAAGGAGCGGCGCGTGGTCCGAGAGAAAAAGTAGGTTAAGCAAGGGCTCAGAGAGGCCTGCGTGCATTGAGACACACACTCGCAAAGGGCGCGAAAGCAACAACAAAGCCGGAATCTGGACGCGCCGGCTCGGGCCCTCGTATATACGCGGCCGCCTCCGCGCCTAGCCGCGCGGCAGCGGAGCGCGCCCTGGTAGGAGAGCGGCCGCGCACAAAGGCGCAGAAAGCGTCTGGTTTAAATCCAGCGGGACTATGTTTAGACCGGGCGGGAGACGGCCTCGCCTGCCTGCTGCGCCGGCCGTGGTGAAGCGAGATTCACAAGAACAAGAAGTGGCAAAGAAAGACAGAAAAACAAAGTGGGGGGGGGGGGGGGGGGGGGGGCTCTAGCCGTACTGTACGCGCTGCGCGTGCGAAGGTGCCTGAAGGGGGCACAGTGGTGCGACACAGACGCCAAGGCAGCGAGCAAGGGCGCTACCCTGGCGTCGTGACCCCTGGTAGCCCAACTTGCGGTGCAGTCACCTCCGACAGCCGTACGCCGGGGTCCGCTGAAGCCACGACCCACGCATGTGGCAGTCGAGCCAGCGTGTCCCAGGTAATAAACACCGCAAACATGCATGACTACTACGTTGTTTCGTGGAAAGGAAAACAGTGATGGTGTCACCTCTCTGTGCACGTCAGCCAGACTTGCGTCTAAATGTCCGGTATAGTGCGTCACAATTCAACGAGCCTCGGAAACACCGAAAATGACGAGCCGAGGTCATGTTTGCGCATTTCTGACAGCGTCGCCGCAAGCACAGGTCCCTGGTGTGCTTTATCTGTCAGTATACACTACTGACACTGGATGTGAAAAGGAAGTCCGGGGCCCGTCTTCACAAAAAGCTCTTACGCTAGAATGTTTCGCACAAAGAAAAAAACAAATCTTACTGCATCGGGAACTACTGCTTTTCGGTTTACAAAGAAAGCTCGTGAAATTAAGAGAAGTCTTAACGCAAGCGTCTGACACGGGCAATTCACGCTGAGAGGAGAAGCTATTGGCCTCTGCCATAGTGCTCCCTGACGTGAAATGCTCTTAAAGTTTTCACAGGCTTTCTTTAGAGCCGTCTATCCATGGTTTTGATTTGAGACCAGAAAGCGAAGAAAACAATTGCGAAGTGCTTCTGGGGAAAGAGCAGCTACCAATAGTTGCATGGCTTTATGTGCTGATTTCCCATTCGACACGAGTGGGGCGTTCGTATTTCGCAGCTGCGTTCAGTGCTTAAAAGCATAGGAATAAAACTTATTTTTCGTAACTGTCGTCCGCGATCGGCCATCGTCCGCAATCGGCCATTGTCTTCTTGTCACGCTATCGCTGTTGTGAATGGCCGGCTCCCCCTAAACGCCGGTCAATCAAAAAACGTTTTCATGTAAGAGACATTTACGAATACTGTCCCTAGATTTCTAGTCCCCACTGGCCAATTAAAGTGTAAGAAACTAGTGAAATTACACAATGAAATATCCAAATCTTCGCACGGAAAAATTTAGGGACGCTTTGACCGGGCTTGTTTAGATTCCTTGGCCTGAGACAAACAGCGCAGTCGTGATTACAAGAGCAGCTAGCGCCTTTCTACAAGTTACTAGGCTAAACACACGTCTTTGGAGATGCCGCCAAGCATGATGGAGTTGTATATACGCATGTTCTCCTTTTAATGCGTTTTCATTCTTAGGGTACCTCAGGCACTTTCCCTGAGGCTATGTATATATGTATGTATGTATGTATGTATGTATGTATGTATGTATGTATGTATGTATGTATGTATGTATGTATGTATGTATGTATGTATGTATGTATGTACGCACGTACGTACATACGTACGTACGTACATACACGTTAGGTTAGGTTAGGTGTACACGTACGTACGTACGTACGTGTGTGTGTGTGTGTGTGTGTGTGTGTGTGTGTGTGTGTGTGTGTGTGTGTGTGTGTGTGTGTGTGTGTGTGTGTGTGTGTGTCCGTCTACCTGGGTCACTGGCAAATCCATGGTCGAATGGGTAGCGGATCAGGCTGCTGTGGCTGAGGCAACGGGGTTCAAAACCAACCATCGGACCAACTTGGGTCCCTGAGTATGTGGCAATGTGTACATATGCGCCGATCTTCAACGAACTTCTTTCACGCCGACGTGGGTAAATGTAGATGCGGGGCTAGGTAGCTAACGCTCTTCAATGAAACCCTTTGACGGCGACTTGGATCACTGCGTATGTGCCACTCGGTCAGTGCTGCTTTTCAATGAACCACTTTCATGCCAGCTTGTGTCGCTGGATATGTGCCAGTAGGTGTGTTGCGCTATTCGATCAATGAACCTATTTGGCACCAGCTTGGGTTACAGGGTATTGCCACTGGGAATGTGCTGCTGTACAATAGGGGAAAAAAAGACGCTTTAGATTTCTCCTATGCTTAGCGGCATCGAACCCACGTCCACAAGGGTTCCTCAAGGACAGCAACTCGACGCTTTAGCGGCCTGCGCTATTAATGCACAGGGTCTTCAATGAGCCTCTCGCCAACTTTGGTCATTGAGTATGGGCCACTGGGTGGACAGCCAGCGAGGGAACCGTTCTCAGCGTTCGCACGCACCGGCGCGCCATGCAGCAACCAGAGTGCAGCACCTGGCAGATCACAGACGATAGCCTTCGAAATCAGGGCGCCGCTCGATCTTGGATGCAGTGTTCTGGGATCTGAGTCACATCCGCTAACCACCACGTACCGGCGTTGCCTTCTGAGGTGCTACCCAAATTCCTTCAAATTTTCTTTTTAAATTCGAGAGTTGCCAGATGTTCAGCGTTGACAAGATGCTTCGAGAATATTTGAAACTGAAATATTGCTGCAGTTGGCCTTTAATTGCTAACGAAGGGGCTGCCAACAAAAGATGTTTGCGTCGTGAAAAAAAATGAAAATAAGAAGAAAAAAAATGCTGTAAAGAATCGCCCTCGATGTTTTCGACAGTCCGAGGGAGTCAAATCTTTGCCAAAGCACTCGTGCCTGGTCTCCCTCACTTGAGCAACCCAGCAAGCCCAGTGCGTAACGGGACGCCGCCAGTAACTGCATGCTGCACAGTGTCCATGTTTTCTTTGGTTACCACATGTGTTTATATGCGCTTCTTCCCATTAGAGGCCTAACGCTACGTTAACGTATCCGAAAGCCCCTAATGTGCTCAGTGAACGCGTGCGGTCTTCGCAGACACAATTATCGTTGCACCTTTTGGGTAATCGGACAGTTGCGCTAACTCACTTGGCAACACTCGCTATATTACCTGACCTTCGGGGGCCTGATGCTGGAGTGTCAGCTTCGAGCGAAAGCGGCAATAAGTATAGTGCTGGGAAGTGGTCGAGCAACGGTCCAACGGTCCGGTATGAGGAGGCTAAACGCGGCACTGCGGGGTTGCTTCTGACGCCACTAACTCAAGCACGGGTGCGGTCGTATTATAGGAGGATTAGTGTCGATAAAACGAAGCAAAAGTACAAAATCCGCCCAGACGACCAGAAAATCTGTCTTCTTCTTTTCCAAGGTAGATCACTCAGTCGTGACGTATACGCGCAGGAAGCCCTCGCGGCCTCCTTCCAGCGATACCGTGAAAAGCACCTGGAGGCGGCGTACATAATTCATGTCTTCTTGGTCGACTTGCTCTCTCCTAGCGGCTTTCAAGGCACGCAGCCTGTGCTCATGCAACGCGTACGTGACACTGGGAGAAACACGCGACTCACGAGCGGCGGCGGTGGCAGGCGCTTCAGTCACACGAGGGGGTCCCTGCGACACGGGAACCGCGCGCCCAGGTCACGCACGCCGCAGCACACGGCGATGATGCCCGAGCGCTGGGAGTCGACCCCCTACCTCCCCTCCTATGGCACCTCGGTACGCAAAAAATTGCAACAATTCGGTTTCCTGCTTAAACCACGCGGCGTCTAGGTCGGAAACACGAATATCCGGCTTTCGGGAGACGCACGGATACGAAACAAGGGCGCTGTCGTAGCGGCGGGAAGCAAGGGACGCTGATGAGGGCCTCCGTGCGCGCACCGCCGCCGGATCTCCATCACGCGCCGCTTTTCGTCAATAAACAGAAAGAGGAGCCCGTCTGTGAAGCCAGCCAGTCGCGCGGCATTGAGCAGGCCAACGCGACCGGCGCGTGGCTTAGGCCGTGCAGTCCCCCGCTTCTGCGATGCGGTGTCATTTAGGTATACACGCCGAGCAAGGTCGTTCGATGGGGCATGCATCAATGCGCGGAACCTGGGTTTCTCCACCTGTAGCCTGAAATGAACAGCTTTGGATTTGTTGTTGTTATTATTATTATTATTATTATTATTATTATTATTATTATTATTATTATTATTATTATTATTATTATTATTATTATTATTATTATTATTATTATTATTATTATTTCCGATCTATCCAGCGAATGAGTACGCCATCACTTAGTCCACTGTATCACCAAGATTTCTATTTTTTATGTGAGCGAGTCGATAACAATAGTGGTTTAATTAATACCTCGTGGCTCTGTCTTATACAAACCAAGCATGCTGTTACTGGAAGGCGGTGTGACGGTGCCGTGTAAGCCGATTTGCTGCGCCCTTAAGGGTGCTTTCTCTCTAACTCATTTCTGCCTATGTAACATATAACCAAGGGTGCGAGTTATAGTCCAACTTGCACCCATAAGGACGCTCAAGGGTGTAAATCGGTTTACAGTATGCTAGACAGATAGGCGACCCTTCAATGATTCGTTCCTTTTTCTTTCGTTTGGACTCGTCTCCTTCCGACAACAGCGTACTGGGCGTGCTCCTCCCATTCGAGCCCAATTCCAGCGGTGGTGACTCAGCAGGGCAATTTCGGAAAGAGGATTACTCCATTAATCACTCTTCATTTGTGCCGAGAGTTATGGGAGCAGAGCCGCGCAATTTGTCAGAACGAAACGGGCACACTGCAGCACCCGTCCGTCCTTTCCTTGAAACCGAGACGGGAAGGCTTGATGACGAGTCCCACTCATAACTGCAGCACGAACTGCCGACACGCGCTCGTGGCCGAACCACGGAGCGTGTCGCGAGAAAGAGAGGAGGAGATGCGTTGTTTCGATAGTTTCGCTCGGAGCATCTCCACGGAGTGCCCAGTCGTTAATGCGTTTTTAACAGACGCGCCGCTTTTAGGTCACGCGACACAGCCGTCGCCAGACCGTGCGAGCACGCGCGGCCCAGCGCCTCCGACAGCGCCGCTCAGCATCTCGCGTTGTCGCGGCGGTCTGCACCCGCGGGCACCGAGCCAGCGCTCGCGGCCCCGGACTGAGAACCAACCGGAGGACGAGTGTTCTTCTCTTTGTTGCGTGGATTTTAAGAAGGGCTTTATCGCTTTTAGGAGGAGGCGCCGGCGGTGGCTCCTCGACCCATGGCGTATGTAAAAAATTACGCGGATCCCACGTGCTGTGGAAATCGGTTTAAGCGAAGCTTTCTTAATGGTCTGCGAGGAATGCCGTTCTTGTTTCACGCCTATTTATTAAAGTATAGAGTTGGACTTGTTTTCACCGCCGCAACCGCGCCTCACTCGACGTAACTTGGTGCCGCTCAAGAGAGAGAGAGAGAGAGCAAGGAGAGGAAAGGCAGGGAGGTTAACCAGAAGAGCATCCGGTTTGCTACCCTGCACTAGGGGGAATGGAAAGGGGAAATAGAAAGAGAAAAATAGGGAGAGAATGAGCACTGAGTACACGTGGGACGATGTACAGGGACACTATAGGCGGTCTCTTAAACCGGTGCACTTCAAATACTGTACTAATGCACGCAACGCTTTTTGTGCCAGTGACGGGTGTAGCCACGGTCCGAGTATCATTGACTCAGAGAACGGTCTCGAGTCCAGCCGGTTTAAAGTTGCCCTGAGAGAGAGGCGTTGTACGTCGTAGCGAGGACAGGTACATAATAGGTGCTCGATCATACAGGAATCGCACATCGGGCTCTCGGCCATTCCCATACGATGTGAGTAAGCGTTCCTGAACGCCGCTGCAAGCCACAAGCGGCACAGCAAGGTTGCTTCGCCGCGGGAAAGGCTAGATGGCAGTTGTAGCCGTAGCAAGGGATCCAACTTATGCAATCGGCAATTGAAAGCACTTGAACTCCATAAAGCTTGTGACGTTTTGCGTGCAAGCAGACGAAGTTCCCTGGCAGTGTCCGTCCTCGCCAAAGGTACTGTACCCGTCTGGGTGTCTTCGTGGACAGATCGGGCAGCCCTGTCAGCAATGTCGTTGCCGATGATGCCACAGTGAGCAGGAATCCATTGGAAGACTATGCTGTGCCCTGTTTCCAGAGCATGGTGATGTACTTCCCTGATGTCGGATATCATCTGCTCGTAAGTTCTGTGATGTAAGGCTGACTTGATACTGTGAAGGGCTGCCTTGGAGTCACAGAATATGACCCATTTCTGTGCCGGCTCTTCGGTGACGTAGGTCACAGCTTCATGGAGGGCTGCAAGTTCTGCCGACGTATAGATGTAGTCATATGTGACAATTTGAATTTAACTGCAACTTGCTTGGCTGGAACGACGACTGCGGCAGTTGAGCTGGTAGGTGAGGTCGAACAGTCGGCATATATATATATATATATATATATATATATATATATATAGTCATGATATGTCTGGTGCATTAACAGGAGTGTCAGTTGCTTCAGAGCCAGCGATGGATGATTGGCCTTCTTGGTGATCCGGGAATAGTAAAATTCACTTGAGGCTGTCGCAGGCACCACAGGGGAGATGAAGGCTTCGACGCCGGTGTAAAAGATGACGGTATACACTCTTGATGGGCGCTAATTACTTTTGAAAAGGTCGCTTGAGGTCTCTCCGCTGGCAGGGAAGCTAAGTGATGGTCGGGTATTCTGGACAGATGACGAATGTGCGCTCTGAGGGAGTCGGCAGCTACGTGTGTCTGGATCGTATGGTCTCTCGCGATGGCTATTGTTGCTGTTGTTGATGTGCACCGAGGCAGTCCTAAGCACGTGCGTAGGGCTTGACCTTGTATGCTCTACAGAGCGCGAATGTTCGTCTTGCATGTATTTGACAAAATTGAGGCAGACTGTAACGAAGGAGTCCCAGGAACAGTACCCTGTACAGCTGCATCATAGAATGGACTGGTGCACCCCAGTTTTTCCCGCAGAGAAATTTAAATACATGAGCAATAGCAAATAGCTTCTTCTTCAGGTAGACGCAGTGAGGGGTCCACGAGAGGTTACGGTCGATGATGACACCCAGAAAGCGATGCGTCTTAACGTAGGGCACAGCTTGACCGTTGATTGAAACCGGATACAGGGACATTTGTTAGCGCGTAAAGCCAACCAATGCGCACTTTTCTGTAGACACACAGGCCTTGTTCTCGTAGATAAGACGCCGTCATGGTTGCCGCTCGCTGAAGCCTGGCCCGCACCTGAGGTCGAGTCACTGCAGAGGCCCAGATGCAAATGTCGTCGGCGTATACAGAGACATGAACTGGCCGCGGTAAATACTCCACAAGTCCTACCAAGACGAGGTTGAACAATATAGGGCTCAGCACTCCATCCTGCGGCACACCACGGCAGATGTAATGTTCCGAAGTTGGGCCGTCTTCAGTCCGTAAGAAAAAGCACCTCTCGGTCAAATAGTCCCGAATCCATTGATACATCCGGCTACCAACTCCCACAGCCACAAGTGAGTTCAGTATGGCCTCATGGGCGACGTTGTCGTATGCTCCTTTGACATCGAGAAAAAGTGCAACTGGTAGGCGCTTGCGGATTTTCTGTTCTTGGACCCAGGTAACGAGGTCAATAACATTGTCGATGGACGAGCGACCTCGACGAAAGCCAGCCATGGCATCCGGACAGATGTTGAATCGCTCGAGGTACCATTCCAAGCGAGCAACAATCATCCTTTCCATCAATTTTCCGACGCAGCTCGAAAGCGCAATCGGACGATATGATGTTAAATCAAGCGGAGACTTTCCAGGTTTCAGACTGGGGATCTAGCGGCTCGATTTCCATTGTTTAGGAACAACGCCGTTTCGCCAAGACTCATTGTAGTAGTTGAGCAGCTCACTACGTGCGCCATGTCCAAGGTGGCATGGGGCAGCGTACGTGATGCCATCTGGTCCTGGTGACGAAGAACGCCTTCAGGTCGCTAACGCAGCATCGAGCTCTTCAGGTGAAAATGGCACGTTCATTTCTGGTACACGTGGTTCAGGGACGCCAATCAGTGCCGCGTCAGTAGGGGTGATCACGGATCCGGCAACCCGCACACAGAAATATTCAGCCACTTCAAACTGCGAGCGGTGTTGGTAGAGGGCCAGAGCAGCAAAGGGCTTCCTTTGATGCGGGCATGAGCGAAGACCCCCTAACCGTTCTCCATATCTGTGAGAGCGATCTTCGGGAATCAAGCGTCTGACAGAAAGATTTCCATCGCTTGTCTTCCAATTTATCCATACGACGCTGAACTTTCTTTTGTATGCGTCGTGAAGCTCTCAGGTCTAGAACGGATTTCGTGCGCCGATACCTTCTTTCCGCACGCAGCCTCTCCAGTTCTGTGTCGAAGTGTGTTCGCCTTACTGACCTTGTGAGCGAGCACATGAATGCTTTCATTGAGTCCGCGATTTCATCTTCTATATTGTGTGAAAGGCCTTCCCGACCTGCGTCATCCATATGCTCCTTAAACCTTAACCACTCAACTGTACGCAAGACTGTAGAGGAGCATTGCCCAACTCCACTAATCTTGATGTATGTTGGAATATGGTCGCTTCCATGTGTCTCTATGTCAGTAAACCGTTGGACGCTCGAGGCGAAGCGTCGTGACACCGAAGTCAAGTCTAAGCAGCTACTGCCATCATTCGCACAGCACATATCATGGTCGGCAGCAAAGGAGGCAAGACTCCTGCCTCTGGAATCAATTTTAGTGCTTCCCCATAGCTGGTGATGCGCGTTAAAGTCGCCTGTGATAACCCAGGGGCCATTGGTCATTTGCAATATTTTCTTGAGCCTTTTGCCATCAAAGTGACCCGCTGAGGATATGTAGGCTCCAATAAGTTAAATGACACAGTCTTCTTTGTTACATGCAGGCAGACATATAGGTTGTCGTCATGTGGCTCTACCGCGTGAGCGACATACGTAAAATCCGCGCGGATGTAGACGATTACTTTGCTGCATGCTCCGCATGTGGACGAGGCGAAAGGTTCGTAAGCAGACAGTCTGAGTGGAGTCGATGTATTTGGTTCGCATATGACGAGTATGGGGAAGCGATTTGTAAAAACGAATTGGCGAAAGTCTGCTATGCGGGTCCTGAGACCTCTGGCATTCCGCTGGAAGATCGACGCACCGTTAACGTCAGTGCGGAAGGCGACTATTGGTCGAGCCATGGTGCTTATACGATGCTAGCAAGCACTGGATTTAGTGCATCCAGTATTTGCAGAGCACTTCGAGTTGCAGGTGTTTGTAGCTTGTTCAGGATCATGGGGATTGTATTAATTATCGACTGCAGCATTACAGTCACTTGCCTGTCCTGGTCGGACAAATCACCGACAGTAGACGCCGAGGGTTGTCCTTCAGAAGTTTGCCGCGATCCTGTTGGTGCTTTCTGTCGTTTTGGTAGGGCCGGCCAAGATTCGGTAGATGTCGTCTTCTCAGTGGCCTTGTCCTTCTTGGTCCTTTCCGCATTCTATGGTCTTGGCGGCAGAGGAGGAGGTGATGTCATAGGAAGTGGCAAGTGCGTCGTAGAGGCAACAGCCTTCCTTGAAGAACGTCGGCGACGGGAACGTCGCCTCCTGATCTTAGCGGCGGCTTCTCGGTGAGTTGAATGCTCTCTCACCATTTCTTTCAAGATGGTCATTTCCTTTTTAATATGTGGGCAATTCTTCGATGAAGCCTTATGTGACCCGCTGCAGTTCGAACACTTCATTACAGTGGCGCCACATGTATCTGCATCGTGGGGCAGCGGGGGCATGTTGCCTGGTTTTCACAGACACTGCTCACGTGCCCCAGTTTCATGCATTTGCGGCATTGAAGAGGCTTCGATATGAAAGGCCGCACAGCATGTCTGAAGTGTCCCACCTTAACATGCGAGGGTAGATGGTTACCCTTGAATGCAATCTTCACGCAGCCTGAACTGCCTATCCGAGTAACATCCACAATGACCTCGTCATTAGCTGGCTTGACAAGAATTGGCAAGTCGTGGTTAAGGATGGCCACGTCGACGTCGTAGATAACGCCAATGACTATATCAGATCCCAGAGGGATGTAGGAGCGCACCTGAATGCCATCAAGGTCGGTTACGCTGCGTAGAGTGGTCGAAGCACCCGCGTGCTGGACATCGACCGCTAGTAGATTTTTTCGGGTGTTCACTCGAATGTCCGATATTTCATTGGGCACCAATGCTTCCAGTAACATCGATGCAGATTGTCTGTTAAGTAGCTTCATGTTAGCGGTAGGAAGCACGGGCACAAATATGATGGTATTGGCGTCCGGCCTTTGCGTGTGTCTTACTGTTTCCGTACTTGACGATGAAGACGTCCTAGTGTTCCTTCTCTTCGCTTTGCGGCTCTGCACAAGTTGGAGGTCGTCATCGGAAGGGTCGTCACTGCTGAGAGAGTAGACATGGGTGTCCTCACTGTCGCTGTCGCTCTGTTGACCGACCCGCTCCCTGGAGGCGGCCGCCGCTGACGCCGTCGTCGCCGGCAGCTAGACGTGCAGGGTCGTCCACGTCCATCACGACCGAGCAAGGAGCGAAGACCAGCGGATGCACTTAGATTTGTACGGAAATAAACCGGAGCTTGCTTGCTTGCTTGATCCTCATCCGTGGAGCTTACCCACTACGGGGGATTGGCCAAGAAGCCGGCGGTTAAAGGTTAAAGGTTAAACGGAAGGGGGAGATGGAAAAAAAAAAAAACTAGACGGAACACTAAATCAGGGTGAAGTATAGTGTTTATGATAATTTGGAAAGAGATTTACAGGGCAGAGACAGAATTAAAATCATTGTATTTGTATAAAAACAGCACAAACATTTTGGTGGTATTAGAATAATTTCGAAACACCAATTAGCGATTTAATGAGTTATCCAATTATTTATTTCGAGAATTAACTGGGTAGTCTTTTTGTGTCACAGAAGACAAGGTTAACTGTAAATTGTTTTTAAATTTTGAATAGTCCACGAAAGTATGCGTATGTTTATTTAAAGAAATGAGCGGGTTGTTAATTTCAATGACAATCGGGCGGTGGTCACTACTAGTGGCGGCATCCACCACAGTCCAAGAAGAAATGGAAATTCCATAGCTAGCAAATGTCAAATCTAGGACAGATCGTGACTGCGAACGCACGAAAGTGGCAACTTTAGCATTTAAACATGTAAAATTTTTAACATTAGCCCAATCCCATAAACGTTTTCCAGATGAGTCTGTGCGGAAGCCCCATGACACATGATGTGAGTTGAAGTCACCCGCAAGCAATATGTTCTTTTTGCAGTATGTTACTGCGACATCAAGTGGGCGTACGTTTTGCACTCCAGCGGGAAAGTAGGAGTTAATTATAGAGAGCGGGGCGCAACCCGGAATAGTTATTTCTAATATTAAGATTTCACATTCGGATGATAGGGTATAGGATGCGAAATTTTTGTTTTATGCCTGAATTTAGACGAAATGAAAAAAGCTAATACGCCACCTCGGGAAGGCCTATCCAATCGAAAACACTTGTAATTGTTTAAATGAAAGTCTTGGTCAGCGGACAAACAAGTTTCTTGTAATAGTATAACGTCTGGCGATTGTTGGGAGATTAAATATAATAAATCTGTAGTTGCAGAAAGTATAGATCGGCAGTTCCACTACAGTATCCTTAGGCACCCTATATTGACGGTAGACAAGCAGCCGCAACTGCTTGGTCCAGGATACTGTCTTTTAGAAAGTCAGTCCTCGTAAGTGATTCTTTCACACACTTTTTTGTTTTGGGGTTAGGAGAACGAGGCATTTTGTTGTTAGGCGATCTTGTGCGTTTAAGAACTCGAGTGTACATATCTACATCTCGATTGCCTAGAGAGTCTGAATCGGAATGGCATTCATGATCAACCTGAGCGGAAGTCGAAGGACGTACTGAATCCACACTGTTAGAAGGAAGAGGTGTCTTATATTTAGGTGATGTTGCAAGTAAGGCGGCCGTATTTTGTGCACTGTTTGTTAGTGTCTGAGATATACCAGCCAATAGCGTTGATATTACTGAAGCCAAAGAATCAGAGAGATTTAGTAGAATTTTTTCTAATGCCTTTTCCATCGCTTTTTCTATTGCTGCTGTAATTGCCTGGGGCAGTGACTGATCCATGCCGAATGACTGACGGGCTGTTACACCGCCATAACCCTGGGTCCTGCTCTGAATTTCTTCAAGAGCTTCTCGACGAGAGCACCGTCGCCTCTCAATTATTTCAATCACCTGGATTTCTTTGGATCTGGCAGGGCAGTTGGAGTAGTCTGCAGCATGATTCGCATTGCATAAACAGCATGACTGCTCCTGAGACGTGCAATCGTTGGCATCATGTTCTTCTCCGCATAATCGGCATCGAGCACTTGAACGACAGGCATTAGCGCTGTGTCCGTACCGCCAGCACTTGAGACATTGTAGTGGTCGTGGAGCTAAGGGTTCAACCCTGTAGATTAACGGCCATGCCTTTATCTCTGATGGGCGAGCCGTCCCTGCAAATGTCGCTATGATTGTTTCTGTAGGGACCCTCTTATTGTCTACAAGTCTGGTACAGCGGTACACGGAAACTACACCTGCTGCAGAAAATATCTCTAGGATTTCTTGTGAAGTTAAGCTTATGTCCACACCACGGACTAGGCCTTTGCAGCAAGCTAGATGAGGAGGGATGAAAGATCTCACCGGCTGCGTGGCAAAGTTAGTGCACTTGAGTAGATCCTGTACACAGGTCTGGTCTGGTGAACAGCAAAGGATTCCCCCACGTCCAAACTGTCTGACCTCGGTAATTTGCTGAAAGTGGGATGAGATAGCTTGAAGTTCTGATTGAATAACCTTGGGGTTCTTCATACGGATAATTCCTCCATTGTTAGGTACCAAAGCCACAGGAACGCTACTGGCTCCACTGCGAAGAAACCATTCCACCGGTAGATCCTCAGGGGGAATAGAAGCAGACCAGAGGGTAGCCCTCTGGCCTGGAGACGAGACAGACATCACCTTATCAATAACCACCACTGTCTCTCAAGGGGATTAGAACAAAACAATAAAGGTAACAAATGTAACCGCCGGCTACTTGTTAGCAAACCCGGATGAGGACCGGATCAGGGCACACCAAGGCAGCGTCCTTCGAACTGGAACGATCTTCGGCGGCGGCCACCTGGTTGTTCCTATTCGCTGCACGAACGGAAAATCGTGACGTTCTGTCTGCTCTAGAAAGAACAGCACTGTGTCAAAGGACACTTCGTCGTCTTCCCCGGTGCCGCTCAAATATCGCAGATGCGTTAGGCAGAAACCACGAGACCGTCGCACACACTATACACATCGAACCGAACCCACCCTGCATGAAGTCGGGGTGGGGCAAGCGCCGTAAAGGATGCAGACGCTAGGCAATGATAATCAAAAGGTGTACTGAGAGATTCGCAGTTCTACGGAACATATGGCCCAAGCTCCGTGCAGTTCAAGTACAAATTGCAAAGACGGACATGGCTCTAGAGACAGACAGGTGACATGTGGGTGGTCGCAAAATGAAAGCACATAATTACAATAACCAAATAATTATGATCACTAATCGTATCTGACTAGTGCTCGTGATCACATATAACTGATGCGGAGGGACATAGGCAGGATTAGACACGGATCCGGCTGTTAAAACAACACTAAGATATGGGGAAACACTAAGTATATATGGGATCAATTACTACTTTGTTGGAGACCCCCTTAGGTATTGTTGGGTGGTTATATTTTTAACATCATAACGAAAGATATGAATGGCTGCATGAGGTCGAAGGCCCTGAACTAAGGGCTTCACCCTACGAGGAAGTGTCCCCACCTCCTCAGTGGGGACACTTCCTCGTGTCCCCACTGAGACGCAGCACAGGATAAATGCGCGCTCGCCTACCTCTGGTCGGGATCGAAACGAAGGGGGTCTGCCATCCACTACGCCCTAAGGCGTATGTCAGCTCTCATCGAACCTCCTGCATAACTGTAAGAGGCGTGGAACGACAGAAAGCTCAGCGAATCGGTAAGCATTCGTGGTCTAAAAAGTTAGCCGTAGAAAACATGGACACAAGGGGAGCAAAAAAAAAAAAGAACACAAGCGCTGACTATCAGCTGAAATTTCGCAATAAAGGTCAGGAAGAATTCAAAATTAAAATAATCGTTACAGGACAGTGTCCCTGGTTACGACCGAGTTTATGGGTTGTATTCAATAAGAATTTCCGCAACGTTAATTTCATGTGTATTCGCCGCATACTCAAGCAGCACTGAGTACCTCTTCTAAGCGGTCTTGTCTCGATGGGAGCGAAATGCAAAAACGTCCGTGTCCTGTGCATTGGGGTCACGTTAAAGATCCCCACGTGGTCAAAATTAATCCGGAGTCCACGGCGTGCCACATGAGATCGTGGGTATGGCACGTAAAACCCCATAATTCAATTCAAAGCGGTGTTGTCGAGCACATTTCTCTGAACGTTACCCTAAGAGGAAAGCAAAGATAAGGAGGAAGAGGAGGAGGAGATGATGATCAACGGTAACAGCTTGGCAATCTTAGTTTTTATATTGTTTAGAGCTGTTACATCGCAGCAGTTTTATAACAGTGTGAGATATGATAACAGTGTAACAGTCTTACAGTTATCACTTAGAGTGATATCTGTAAGAAGAAATGTAAGTGCACATTCAATAAGCTAAAATTGGAAAAACAGGAGCAACGGACCGCAGCTCCTCCCCTATCTTGCAGTAAAGTTGCGTCATTCCACTATTTCTTACCTGTTCAAATGTCTGCCTATGTATAGCGTTGCGCGTGCGCTCGCTTGTTCTTTACAAAAAGAGTGATTTTCTTCTTTCAAAATGTTCTTTCCCCGAGAAAAGAACGCGAAACGAGCAGTGCAGATGGGAAACAAAGAGAGCGAGAAGAAGATGGCCGCTTTCAGGTTGTTCTTTTCTTTTCGCCTCACGAGAAACGCGCTACTCTAAGGAGGGGTGTCGCCACTCCGACGAGAAGCCCTTGTTCCGGCCTCGATTCCTTCTGTTTTCGTGCGCTACACGATCGGGCCATTGTTCCCAAGGAAAGAGCTCGGCGCCAGCGATAATGGCTTTGCGAAGAGCTTTCATCAAAAGGAAAGTGGAGAGAGAAACAGAAAAGGTGAAACGCATTGCCAATGCCAGAAGAAGAGTGCAATGGGAGCAGACAGGAAGGAGTACACCGAACCGGCGTTCCGTCCGGTCAACAAATGACCACTTCGAGAACAATGGGGCGCAGCGGCCGCGCGTGTCTGGCTGGGAGAAAAGGGGCGGTAGTTGGGTGCTGGGCCGTGCGAGGAAGCCCACCCTCGCGGCGCCGCCAGTCCAGCAGTCTCGCTGGCGAACAGCAGCAGGGCGGTGATATAGCGGCCGCAGAAACGCCGAGGAAAAGACGTAATTGCCGTGCAGCCGGAGACAGCCAGGCTGCCTCGGCAGGGGGAATCCGGTAACGCACAGTCTCGCGCGCCCGCGTTGAGGGCCCTTTGAGCTCCGGCCCGGAGCAACCATCACGACAGCACACGCGCCGCGGAGGAGGAGGGGATCTTCGAGGGGGGAATCTACTCGGCGGGCATTTTTTTGTTAAAAATAGGGACGTCGTCCCTTCTTCTTCTCCAGTTCGCGACGAGGAGGAAGCATGGCCAGAGTCCCTCGCCTCGCGCGGCAGAGCGTGCACACTGCAGCCGCCGCTTGGGATCCGCTAATCGCACCGGGACATGGCGTTGGACAGGAGGACGGACGTCGCACATTCGTGCAGCCCCTTTTAGTTGTGCTGCCTGGCTCATGACCTAGGAATGACGACGAAATAACGAAAGACAGTCGAGTTTTCGCAAGTACCTGAGATCTCTCGTTGATTTTCTATACTTTTATTTCTCAATTAAGAAACATATAAACTCCGATAGAACGAACGTTTGCTACTGATATATCACTATGCGGGAAATACCGGAGGCTACAGCACAATCCAAAGGACAAGTAATAAAAGGCACGGTATTTCCAACAAAATGCTTATAGTCGGAGACCATGATTGGATGCTTCTGGATTGAATGTCGTGAGCCATAACGCCGTGGCTGTCCTCTTACAACAGTAATCCAGTGTATTTAGACGACAGGGTGCTTGGAAGATGGAGATTGAAAAAGTTATCTCAGAAAAGGATAGGAGACTCACTCCTGTTTAAACGACCAAGAGTTTTATTTGCTAAGGACTCGCTGGTCATACTTGGCAGGTATTCGAGGCGATGGAGAGTCGGTCTCAACTATAGCCAACAAAAGAGTCTAACAACACACATTTCCGAGGAGAAGGGTTGTCACGTAGTGCAGCGGCCCATTCGTGGAAAACTGGTAAGAAAAGAATACAGAAGGCTCCCGTTGAACTGCACACAAGAAGTTGCTTGATTTATCCAAAGGTCCGCTTACAGCACAATTCTATACAGAGAGAGAAATAAAGGGAAAGAAAGACAAGGGGGTGAGCCAGCGTAAGTACCGGCTGGCTAACCTGTGCTGGGGAAGGGGTAGAGGGAATAAAAGGTGATAGAAGAAACAAAAAAAAAATTTGAAGTAAGAAAAATTCGCACAATAACGCGACCCTACGCGCTAGAACGTTCAAAGTCGGTCGCACAATTCACAAGCCCTTAAGAACTTCAGCAAAGCCCTTAAAGCCTTCAGTGCCGAAACCCGTCTGAACCATTGTCCTAAAACTTTTTCCTCTATGAAGGGGCGATCGTCGAGCTTTTCAAGCGCAGTCGCAAGCACTTTTCTTGACACATTGTAGCAGGGACAGTCACAGAGGAGATGCTTAATCGTCTCCTCGCAGCCACAGTTGTCGCAAGCAGTGCTGTCGGCCATTCCAATGCGGAAGGAATAGGCGTTTGTGAATGCCACGGCGAGCCACAGGCGGCACAGAAATGTTGCTTCCTCTCGTGGTAACCCTGGTGGAAGACGCAGTTGCAGACGTCGGTCCAATCTGTGGAGGCGTGCATGCGTTGCTGAATTCACTGGTGTTCCACAGAGTCTGCGTAAGCTCGCGTGCGAAGGAGCGAAGCTTTGTGGCTGCGTCTGTTCTCGACAGTGGTATTGATATAATAGTGGCCCCATCGTGGGCCGATCGGGCAGCGTCATCCGCACTGTGATTTCCCGAAATTCCGCAGTGACCACCCCATCAATACGTACATTCAAGTCGACGCTTTAAGGACGCACATCAGGCACTTCGCCCGACTTCCATCACATCATTTCGCCTCCCTTCCTGCCGCTCGGCCTCGTTCAGCGTTTAGCAGGATTATCGCCGCCAACCATCGAACTTTACTGTCGAACTTCACACCTGCAGCACGACCATCTGTATACAGGGTGTCCCAAATAACTATCATGCACCAAGATTTAAAAACATGCAAATGCCACGTAGCTGGACAGCACCAAGGTAATGTTGTTTGCCGTCACTTGGAGACAGATACCCAGACTATTCTTTGCATTCCCCTTAATTACATAATCAGTCCTAATTAATTAATTAACTTCTCAAATATTATAATTAGATGAAAAGTGTCAATCAGAATATTGTAGAGCAACATGAAAAACTCCCGATACAACATTTTGTTACTAAATACGTGCTACATAAAAATGTTTTTTTATGTAGCCCGCGAATACACGCAAAATGCCTCGAGCGGCCAGTCGCGCGGCAATTTTGCGTGTATTCGGGAGCTTCTTTTACGCTCGGAAAAACACTTTTATGTAGCGCCTATAGAGCAACAAAGAGCTGTATCGGGAGTTTTTAATGTCGCTCTACAATTTTCTCGTTGGCACTTTTCATCTAATTATAATATTTGAGAAGTTGGTTAATTAATTAGGACTTATTATGTAATTAGGCGGGATGCAAAGAAATAATCGGAATATCTATCTCCAGGCTCCCTGTCTTGTGGCCATGGACGCGGAGCCTTCCAGGGGCCCTCCTGGCCAGAAACCATCACGGCCGCCCCTCGCGAGGAAGAAAGGAAGCTTGCTCAGCGACACCGAGGACACTGAGCTGTAGTACTCCATGTCGGATGATGACTCATCGGATGAAAGCTTCATCTCTGTCCTTTCCTTTCACTATACCTCCCCCTCCCCTCTCTCCCCAGCATAGGGTAGAAAACCGGACCTTCCCCTCTGGCTAACCTCCCTGCCTTTCCCCTTTCTTCTGTCTCTCTCTCTTTCTCCCTCAGCTTTCAAGACGGCCCTATTTGCGGACAGAGTGTTACTGCGCGCCAGTTCACTTCAAGCGACCTTCACGTTCCTTATGCGCGGTGCAGTATGCATTCTACTCTGTTTCGTCACTCACTGAAAGCGGTCATTAACCGCTCCTGCTACTTTAAGCTGGCTGGCCGAGTGCTGGTCGGAATGCCAAGCTTTTATCTCAGATTTTGAAAAGTTTGTCGGATGCTCTTGTGACAATATTTAGATTCTTTGGAAGCTCAGTTGGATGCGCGTCCTGATATGATTGCAACGGGAACTGCACAACGGGAACGAGGTATTGCACGTGCCACGCACTGCCTGTTTCCGCAACCAGCATAGCTGTTCGTAACCGTTCCCCCCTTACCTCACGTTTGCTTTACCATCGAAACTCTATCGGCTATCGCTGTTGGAACGGTTTACGAATAGCGAGACTTTCTACGTCTTTTTTATCTTATCCTCCTTTGCTTTCGTGTTGCAGCGTGGATGTGTCTCGTGTCACAGCCTCCTTGCTGCGACAAAAAAAAAATTATTATTCTCACTTATGCGTTATTTTCGACCGACTTAGCGCTTTGTCAACATTACGCGGCGGCGCCACTACAAGACGCTCTTGAAACTGCAACTTTTTCGATTTCCTACTTTGAAGACTCACCCCGCTTAGGCGGCCACCGAGAAAGTTTGAGTTAACGGAAATGCGCGACTGAAATAGTCCGTGGTGTCCAGTTTGTACTCTTTTCTTTTTGTTCCCATTGAGCGCTACATGGCGTGCGCTATGGTGGTGTCTGCTCTCTCTTTCTCTGGCGCTCGCTATCTCTGCCCTTGCTCGCATGGAGAGACGGAAGGAGTGACAGCCAGAGGGTGTAGAGGATTGAAGGAAGGAAGCGGAGGACTCGAGCACGCAGGTACTACACGCGTCGAGATGCGACGGCAACGACCATCACGCGCGCTGATGAGACGACCTGATTGCCGCCTGGGACGCCACCGTTCCCGTAAGCGGCGGCCACAGAGGGGTGGGAGTGAGCGGCAGCGGCCGTTGAACTTGGCACCGCCGCCGTGGATGCGCGTTTTGGCGGCACTATCGCGATCCTAAATATGAGGAGTGAAGACCGGAGGAGCCACCGGGTGTCCTTTTCTTCTGCTCTTGTTTTTCCCTCTCTCCCGCTATACTCGCCTTATTATTTTCGTATGCGCGCTCCGCGATTAATGCCGTGGGACACACACGACGCCGCGAGGAGGTGTCGTGGCCGCTGCACACCGCTGCCAGTCCCGGATGGCCTGCTCCATCAGCGGTGACAGCTCGCGTGCCTTGACAGCATGGTTTCCGCGAATAAGTTTGCCGCGCTGTCCCACCATTCCGTCCCCTTAATATTAAAGGTGGATCAACCAGCAAGCGGAGAACGGAACGTATCAAATGCGACGAGTAGCGTGCACTTTAAATACTTAGCTGCTCTCTAGGGACCCTGGCTAAACGGACTTCACAACGCCTTGTTGCTTCCGCAATCTTAATCAGCGCAAATAAACGAGGACACAAGAACACATATGCACAGGACCTGTGTACATGTGCCCTCGTTTGTTTGCGCTTTTGAAGTATGTCGCACCAACTGGCCCAAATTGAAGTATGCTCCTCAGCTTGTTGCTTTGCTGCTGCGAATAGTCGCCTGTCTAGCTGCTTGTCTCCTTCCTTTTTAATTTATCGAGAGCTCACGCCCTTAATTAATTCCTCGTACTTTTCCCACCAGTCAATTCGTGCCGCCCGCATTGTGAACGCGATGCTAATGCTGTTTAGCGTGCTCCTTTTATTGCTCTTCTTGGCTTTCCGAGGGATTAGGGGGGATGATTGGAGGGATTTTGCGCCACGTATTTGTGTTTTTTTTTTTTTTTTGGTACCCGGCTTCAGACTTATTTTAATATTTTAGTTTTCCGTTCAATTTAATATAGCAACTCGGGTCAATGAGGTGTTCAACATCCGTGATTTTATGTTGCGTGGGGAAAAAAAAACGTACTCGCGCACCGACGTCCTAGCTGGGAGTCAATATCGTTGCTTCTACTGCGCTGTATAAAACATCACAGTATAACCGTATTAATTAACCTCAGTTCATAACACAAAAAGTGCTCTTGGGCCAGTCGCATTCCAATGAAGATTACTCGCTCATTGTTCTGTCGTTTCAGACCAAGAGAAAGATGCCTTTATGATACTTTGTTATTACGCACTGGTATCCTATTAATGAGCAATGTGCAGACGAAATGCGTGTGAAAAATTGAACACGTGCACCTTTCATAAACCTTTTTATCAGTTAAACTGATCAAAATCCTAGTCCAATCGTTGTTCGTAGCGACCGCATAAACTACCATGTGCTCGTATTGTTTGGCGAAGATCATCAATTTTCTGGTGAACTTACAACAGACTATTCACTTCCCCTGGGTAGAAGGTTACAAAAATATGTGATCACGCAATATTTTACCTCTTTAATTGCCCCCCCCCCCCCCTGCCAAGTTTCTGCTGGGGTTTATTCCCTGCCAATTGAAAGCAGCACAATGCCCGCGCTTATGTGCCGTTCTAAATGACTAGTCTACACGACGCTATTCGATGTCGTTATGGCAGAAAAAGCTCGTGACTAATTAAAGGAAGTGATAACAAGAGCAATGCAGTGTGTTTGAAATCATGCAATCAAAGTACGAATGGCGGGCTTCGTTAAAGAAAAGAGTTCGGAGAGGAAATGTATTTGATTTCGTCGATATCTTTCTTTTTTTTTTTTTTTTGGAGGGGGGGGGGGGGGTAATCGACCACGTTTCCGCAGCTCTCCTGGGGCCAAAGGCCCCCTTCAACCACTCATTTTTGTTGGTGGTCGCAAAGCTTACCTCTGTGGGGGTAAACTGCAGAAAAAAAAAAAAAAAAAAGTCCAGCACACCGTGCATCCCACTTCATTCAGTAGAAAGATCGACTTAAAGGGCAACTCCGGCGATTGTTCGATGTCAACGGATGTCGATGAAATTCGCTGGGTCTGTTCCTCTGAATACCTCCGTCATGTCCTAAAAAAAGCAGGCTTGAGAGTTGCACAGATTTTTTACAAATGAATTTAATTTATTGCCTCCAGCACCCTACCTTACCCCCTCCTCAGTTATAGGCCACATTGTGTATGACGTCAGGAATGGTCCACGCAGAGCATGCCGGGATCATGCAGACGACAGCGACGAGAGCGTGCAGGAGTCGACGATCGTGAGCAAGCGCTTGGCGTGAGATGTTGCTTCGCGAGAAGTTGCATTCCCTGTGGACGGGCAAGTGGTGCGGGGTGGCAAGCGGTGTTGCGTTGTTGGCTGCACGAACTTCAGCCCTCGCCATCCGCAAACACAGTTTGAGCCGATGCCGATCGCGTTCAGCCGAGGTTAAGCCTATCACAGTGGCCGAGTTCGTGCGTCTGCTGCTGGCGGACCAGATATCAAGCTAAGTAAGCTATTAGGATGAGGAAAGCTGCTTCTGTAGTTCAGTTTTGACCATACGGATTTGAAATAAACCATTCCTCATTTCGTACAGTGCACACGCAAAAAGCTACAAGCGACAACACGACGCGCAATCAACATCCGTATACGTTGCCGTTCTCGAATGCGGCCAGTCGCACTCGCCGGCGCTTCCCTAAATGAAATGTGACTACGCAAATCCATGGGTGTATTATTACCTATTGTTATGGTGACTCATTATTTAGCTTACGAGGTGCACTGTTTGCCTCGTATCCCAAATGGGCAGCAAGCGGAGGCCCCTTCGATACAGCATGCGTGAACAACCGTCTCGTTCAGCTGCCAACGATGTCATACTTAATCACATCGGCGTTTCCGCGAGAAAACTATACATTCTCTAAATGAACGATCACACGCGCAATGTCCCAATCTATGTCTGCTTTACGGAACACTAATTGTGTGCATGAAGAGAATACGAAGAATGATAAGCAGGCTGCACAACGCTTCCCTGGTACGGTCTCCCGCTCGTTGTTTCCGAAGGTGTGTGGTCGCACATATCAACGCGACCCAGAGTGATGTAAGGGTGCTTACATGCACAAAATCTACGTGTTTTGATATGTTCTGACATTAATTGATATCACCGATGAGCGGCTATCTGAAGCGAACGACGTACAAGTGGTCGCTGTACCTGCCGATGTAAACAAATGCACCGGTCGGTGCTTTGGACTGTCAGCGGCGTTCTTGTGGGATACAAATGCGGAAAGTCGTGCTCCACATCTTACCGTGAGCATGCGAAGCGGTTTCCTGAGAGGGGTAAAACACCTAAAATAGCAAGCAGCACGTATATCAGTGGTTAGGGCTACCCTTGGTCTTCATGTCGCAGCGCGATATGTTGCGCATGGGTGCTGGCTCTAGCGGTGGAGGACGGCGATTCGTAGCTATTTAATTCTTCTGAATCATAACTGTCACTGTTTGGCAGATCCGAATAGGTGGTGCAGCTTACATGGAATGTCACCCGAAGGTCCCCGAAGGTCTGGCGCGGCCACGAATAAGCTGAGCGTCTGCTCTTCGCCGGTTTCGTTCACCCCGCGGGCGAGACCGGCATGCGTTGCGCGCCTTCCCCGCCGGGGATACATTCGTGACGTCACACGCAGAGGTTCGCTCGGCTGCTTGCTCAGGTTTCGGTTTCGTTTTTGCGCTTTTTTGCTTATTTAAAATTATTTTCGAATTTGCGGAACAATTCTCCTATCAGGTGCGTCACAGGAGGGTCTCGGGAACCTAAATATTTTATTAGCTCGTCATGGTCAAAAAATCGCCGGAGTTGCCCTTTAAGGCTTAATATTGTGTGTGGTCAAGAGTGTGGCGTATTCAGTTCAAACACCGTACCGCTGCTGAACGCGTATCGGAACGCTGCTTTTATGGCATTGGTATATTATTGGCCCTAGCCGCTACATTTTGAGCGATTAAAGCAATTAAAGCCCTGGATGCAGTCACGCCGTCGCCTTCATCTGCTGGCACATTGCGCCAAGGCCCCGGAGTGCAATCAGTTCGCCGACGTTCGGAGGAACACGCTCGAAGTTCGCGGACCCCTTCCCGCGTCCCCATGCTCACAGTTAACTGGCAATATAGTTTGGCGGACAAGGCGGTTCGACGGCCTCTGCAACCGCTCTCAAGAACCGAAAACTCGGGATCTCGAACTGGCAGCTTCGGAAATGCGCAGGTACCTCATTGGAGATGCTGGCACCAAAGTATTGCAACGTCGGCCTCGAACAATCTAATCTGCTAAGATTGAAGCATCGCTTACGTCGCGCTGAAGTGTTCCCGTGTGCGGTTATTTGCCAGTAAACACGCGCAGAAGCATACCACGCATGTGCGGTGCGCATAAAGCAGCTATAGCCGACGACGTCGCGTCCGTTCACTAGCCGTGCCACTGCGTTTACTGTGCACCTCAGTACGCGAGTAGACCTGCGTCGATAATCAGGTATTCATGTAGTCTATATGTCTAGAATAAACCACAGATGGTCACATGTACCCTCCAGGGCATGTTAGCTAAATAGAACAGTCGTACGTGAAAGTTTTTTAATTATTTTAATTCGGGACTGGCTGCCGTAGCCGGGACTTCGGAATTCCTTGAGAATATACACAGCAAGGTGCATGGAAGTATGTAAAGGTCACCATAAGCGGCGAGTCTCGTCTGCAGCGAATCCACGAGATAATGGAGTGTCTGAGCGGAGAAAAAAATGCATATACGCGTTATAGATGGCCATCTGGACACCAATCTCAGCCGAACAGCTATATTTCGCACACCAGCCTTGTTTCACGCTGCATTGCACAGCGTATCATTTTTTGCTGGTGCACGTGCAACTAGCAGGTGTATACAAACAGACAGCTCTAACTCACCGATAAAAACAGCGATATAGGGAAAAGCAGACGCTCCATGCGCCCGTCTGCCATGCCCTATATATACAGCAATGCTCATATTCTAGGGAAAGCCAATGAAAAGAGCGGTGCTTGATGCTCATTCTACTTAAGCTGAAGAATCGTGCCAGCTATTTTACAGGAATGTTTCATAGCGCGATTGCTAAACACAGCGCAGCGTAGATTAAGTGATGATTTATTCGGCAACACGCCATTCTCAGCCGGCGGACGTTGGGACCTGCGTGAAACTCGTCGAAATGGGTGGATTCGCAAATTTATTCACAAGAAATTCGCAAAGTCATTCTAATCAAAAGCTTTAGGACACATACTTTATTGTAAACTTGAATTCAACCAGAAGGAAAATTATGCTATGATGTGCTTGATATCGTCCGACAAGCACAGAAGCTCTTCACTGTGTAGAAAAATGTAATGAGAAAATAGTCAAGACCTATTTTTGGGCTAGTTCGTTCATTTCCGTAGTAAAACAGCACCAGAGAACACAAGGGAGCAGACGAAGAAGAAAGACACCTACACAGGGCGCATTAACAACTGAAGGTTTATTCACTGGATGCGCAGAATAAGTACTGGCTGAACATGAATAAACAGGAGATAGGAAAATATGAGAGACATGAAAGGCGGATCATCACATGTTCAAGCCTACTACGCGTGAAAAGCGGTTCCTGTAAGGAATCTGACGTCTTTCTCTGAGAGCATGACGGACGGCATGCTGACGCAAGATTCACCAAGCTTTTTTATCTTTAGGGCCTCAACAATCTCCCTTGTCAGCCTATCTGTTGAGTTGTACATGATGCTAGTTTTTTTCCAATAATCGTGCGCTGCCGCAGTCCCTACAGTGAATACCTAGATGACCGTCACACACCCTGTGAACGAGGTGCCAACGCCGGGCGAAATCCCAAAGCCGACTTATCTATCAGCTTCCGAAAGTAACCCCACGAAAGCAAGGACAATTAATAAGGGGCCCTCTGGTGCACCAGCCAACGCTGGTTGTGGTCCACAGACCGAGTCCGAGCCCAGAGCTGTCAAAACACAACAAAATATATTCTTCAAATAAGGCAGTTACATATACACATACACACTTCGGCTAGGCACAACACAATGCAATTCAGACGGGTGTTAGCAAAACTCTGGAAAATAATTAACGACAAGCACTAAGAGTCCAACACGTACAGTACAGAATGAATAGGAACACAAAGTGTCCACTCGTATTCACCCGTGCTGTTCTTGAACCGGACGATCTCGGTGCAGCTCTAGGCAAATCTCGAAGGAAATTCTTCCGGAAATGCAGACGCTCGATGAACTCGTCGGTTGGCTAGCCGGGGAATCCCCTTCTTCCGCAGACGGTCAGTCTTCATGTCACATCTCTCCACCGACGTGGTCTGATGCCCCTTCTGATTCCCGCACGGAACTTTTATTGCCTTCGCCGGCGCTTCTCGAACCGGAGTCGTGATCCCGTAGCATGAACAAAGGCTGGGAATCTTCTAGACATTTCTCGCGTTTTCGACCGCGGCCGTTGAAGCGTCGTCGAGGAGAATGGTGACTCATTCGTAGGCGTAAGCCGGGTTGTCGTCCTCCTACTCTCTCTCTCACTGCTCGCCGGGTGAGAGGGTGTTTCGGCGCTTTCTCTCTCTCTCTCTCTCTCGTTACCATAGCCTTCGCGTATCTTGTCGAAGCTTCTAGTCTCCATTGATCGCGTCGGCTTTCCGTGGCGTATGCGCTCTCTCCCTCTGTCGAAGCTACTGCGGGGCTGGCTTGCTTCTTCGCTGGCTTGAGCAACGCGCGCCTTGATTTAGCGCGCTTTTGTGATAATGACCTAATATTATTTTTATTGTGTTACTTATGCTCTTTCAATCTGTCATTTAGGCATCTACAAGTTTAGCCTATGTATGACGCGCCGCACAACAAAAATAATATCAGGTCATCTAGGTATTCATTGTAGGGACTGCGGCAGCGCACCATTATTGAAAAAAAAACTAGCATCGTGTCCAAATAAACAGATAAGCTAACAAGGGAGATTTTGTAGGCCCTAGAGATAAAAAAGCTGGTTGAATATTGTGTCAGCATGCCGTCCGTCGTGCTCTCAGAAAAAGACGTCAGATTCCTTACAGGAACCGTTTTTCTCGCGTAGTAGGCTTGACCATGTGATGATCCCCCTTTCATGTCTCCTCTATTTTCCTATCTCCTGTTTATTCACGTTCAGCCAGTACTTATTCTGCGAGTCCAGTGAATAAACCCTCAGTTGCTAGTGCGCCCTGTGTACGTGTCGTTCTTCTTCGTCTGCTCCCTTGTGTTCGCTGCCGCCGTTTTATTACAAAAAATAGTTGAGCCTTCGTAAAAGCCCTTTCTGCCCTGACCATCGCATTTCCCGGACCGCGTGACATATCCAAGTGCCTGCGCCCGCATTTGACAAAAAATAAAATAAGGTGCATACGCCACTCATCACACGTCTCTATAGACCAACTAATCTAGTGACGATATCTACGGAGCGTGAATGGACCACTGTGTCACTCGTATCGTGTCCGGCGTCATTGCCTTTTCCCTTCCGTTCATACTTTCTTTTTTAGTTTCACTGTCACTAAGCGCGCACGGTTTCACAAAGTTTTCATAGTCTAATTACTTCAGTGGAGCAACCGTTTGATGTTCTGCGGAACACAATGGTGACTTTTGCTTGGCTGAATACCCACCGCCAGTAATGCCAACTTGGTGGTTTCCCACTAAATTAAGCGACACCTTGCGGTGTATATTGGCAGAGCTTCTTCATTTGCTGTAATTTTTTTTTCATCTTTTTTTGCAACGTTTTAAGGTCGTGTTACTTCATTTTTGATGGCGAGATGATTAGTCATTTCATAATACCTATGCATTATGACTCACAATTCGCAAGAGCGTCGTATTATCCGCGAGCCCTCTTAAAATAACAAGGCTCAAGGAGAATAATATCATCATCATAATTATCATCATAATAATAATCATCATCATCATTATTATTATTAAGGGATATTCTGCTTCACATGTTATCCCTTTCACGTCTTCCTTCAAGACGAGCTCCAGCAGTTTCGGCAGCTCGGAAGTATGGCATTTAGGAGCTGTATTCCTCGTTTCATTTTCGCCTTCCACTTCCTTTGTTTATTTTGCTCGTTCTTTATTCTTTTCTTTATTTTTCCTTTATTTTTTCTTTTATCTGCAAGTTTTAAGGGAATTTTGCCGTGAGGAATGGTTACCAGTTAAGTACGTCGAAAAATCAGGAAACAACGACTATTGTAGGACGTTCTTCGAGAATAGTTGCTGGAACTGCTTGAGTGATCGTAAACGCGTGGAGAGCTTCTTTGTTTTAAAGCAGTTCCTTTTGCAAAACCTAGTTAATATATTTCTGCAGTTTATAGTTTTGTACAAAAAGAAAGCTTCATCATATTCTTCGTTATGACTATTTTTGTTACTTTGTGTACGAAGAAAACGGACCCCCTTTTTCCGCTTCTACTATTTTACAATTTCATTTCATGTAAACGGGAAAAAGTTGCAGTAATTTAGCGGGCTTTTTAGTGGTTATGGAAAGCTCCATCAAACTGCGGCATTCAGCGATTTTTGAAGAATCGAGTTGCTGACTCTCTCATTTGTAGCTGGGAACACGACTGTCCGATAAACAAAAGAAAAATCATATTTAGGGGTTTTACGTGCCAGAACCACGATGCCACATCGAAATGTGGCAGCCGCCTTCGGGATTGAACCCGTGATCTGGAGCTCAGCAGCGCAACGCCATAGCCACTGAGCTACCGCGGCGGGTCCAAAACCCTGCCCACCGTGCCTCGCATCTCGCCCCAGCGGTGCGCCTTACATGCGTACTCGAGGAAGACGGCATGGCGTTACAGCCGGAAGGCTGTAGTAGGCGCAAACCCGTTGGAGCACATCCTTCTCAGTCTTTGTTTGCGGCTCAGTGATTTCCTGATGCCTGCCTTTGTCTAACCCCGGAACGAGGCTTCCATCGCTTCCTCCCTTTCGGAGTGCGCTCACAATGGTGGCGGGGAGAACAATCAGAAGCAAAGCAACGCACGCTTCACAAACAGGCCTTCCAAAAACACAACGCGCTCTCTTTTTGCTTCCCTCACATTTGGTGCTTGCTAAGCCGGCGCTGCGTGCCCGTACACTGGGGCACTTCCAAAGTAGGCAAACCCTGAAGGACCTGAGGGACAGCTGGGAGGAAAGTGAGCAACTCGGAGCACATGGTTCTTGCGTCAGGAGCAAAGCATCGGGGAGCAAGAGCGAAATGGGAGAAGAGACACTACCGGTGAAGAGAGGGCAACAGATTGAGAGGCAATAGGAAAACTGGGAGTAGAAGGGAGACAGACTCCGGCGCAGTTCGGTAAAACGACGTATCGGGCCTATGGGAAACAAAACCGAAGATGTCTTTTTTCTTCTTTTTCTTCCCGCAGTCTGCAGTCGGCATAGTTTGGTGAACAGCTTAGCCCGGATTTTCGCAATATCGGGTATCCTGCGGTCAAATTTTTTTTTCTAAGCTTTGAGGAAGAAATTCTCTAGACCAGTGTCGACAAGATGTCGTTCGATTCGCTTGTGGATTCGCTATAGATATCTTCAGTGGTCATAATTAAGCACTTTTGACTCTGCTTTTCTGGTCTCGTTAACAAGCGGGTGTGACAATACTGCGTTTCCGAATAAGTTAACTGTAACATACTGTTGAGGTGACCTCCCAGCGAGAGACAGTTACAGTACTGCACTTTTATCTTCTTTTCTTCTATAAAAGCCACTTACTACATGCATTTTTCTATGGGACCGTAATGTATCCCTTATTCTACTAAAACAGGAGAAAAAGCGAAATGGAAGAGCTAATAGCGTGATCTCTTAATATCGGCAAGGCTTTAGCGCACTTACCTTTGCCTCAATTCTCGAAAGAAATTAAGATAAAACGAGCTAGTGTGATTTAGAAGCAGTAAACTAGTTCTCATAGATGTGACTTGATCGACGTATAATAAATATAGTTAGACTGAATAGGTAACAGTTAAACTAAGACAGCATGTTCCTGCAGAACATACGTAAACAAAATACTTTTTCAGTGCCTTATCATATTGCGTATTGCATTAATCATCATTCAAACCCTCGACCATGTCTTTTTCCTTGCCTGCGTCGTTCAGCTTATCAAAACCGTGTACATCGTAGTAGCAATAGTAGTAGTAGTAGTAGTAGTAGTAGTAGTAGTAGTAGTAGTAGTAGTAGTAGTAGTAGTAGTAGTAGTAGTAGAAGAAGCAGTTGTAGTAGTAGTAGATCTCGAAAGTATTTGATGTCGAAATGCATTTCGCGCGTCCAGTGTCATCTATAAAGCACGGAAGGCGCCAACATGTGTGCTTTGCACGTAACCACAGCCCTTGATTGCTTTTCTTATAAGAAGATTTCTCGAATTCGTCGCTTCTTTATTGTTGCGCATGTTTTCGTGTGGCTGAAGTGTTTTCTCGCTATCTCTCTTTATTAATATGAAATGAAAGGAGAGGTAGGCCCCATTGTTGGCGCCGGCTACTCCTTTTCGCCGGACAAGCAAAACAAAAGCACAACAAAGTAATATGCACTGACGATAGTCAAATAGTATAATTTTGATACAAAAATTTGATAGTTGTTGCGCAGCTATCATGAACATATCTCTCTTGCGTATGAGATCGTCGACTGATAATTCTATCTTGGGAGTTGTCAGTATCCAAGACGTATAACTGACATCTAGTCTGCATATGTCAAACTCGGTAATAAAGGTTTATGATCCTGAATAACTTTGTTGATTTCAATTTTCTTTTTGTTTTACTGAAGAGACTTCTTTAATATACCCTTCATGTTGCGTTAGGATACGGTACGCGTGCCTACAAGTTTAAAACATTTGCATAACTAGAAAAGGCGGATCTTTCCAAGGCCCTGCATGCCCTATAACTTCCTCGCTTTAGGTAAGCACAGCGGACGTGCATTTCGTTCACATCCGCTATGTGCAAGACATTTTCTCTTTTTCCTCTATTTCTTATCACGCTAAGGGTCAATCAGCATGGTTGAAATGGAATTGTGTCTGCACTAAGACAATCCCAACTCTTCATTACTGCTGTTATAAAAGATGTTGCTGTAATTTACCACTTCTAACAAATTGATGTCGTTCAATACAAGATACAAACAATGCATGAGTGACAGGACTCGCATGTGTAAATAATACTTTTGAAATCAAATTCGCAGTGCTCTTGACAAGTGCTTTCAGCTGACATCGGAATACTCCAACTTGTTGGGGGAAACTTCCGCGCATGTACAGCAGATAAAATGCATTAGAGGGCGTCTCGGACGCGTCTTTCAAAATTAGCCTATGTCTGCTCCACTGTTTACGCGTCGCGCAGTGCCCAACTCACACTAAGTGCTCGATGGCGCTGCCGAAGAATTAAGCGCGCCGGGCACCAACGTCGGGCGCAGCATAAACTTCATTAATCCACATACAGCAGGTCCACCGACGTTCCCGATCGCGCTCTCGAAGCTGCGCCCTATACACACAGACTTCTCGGCTGTGCGTCCTTGCCAGACGGTCGCAGAGTGCGGAAAACACGCGAAACCGCCTCCCCGGGTCCACGCGCCGAGCGAAAACGGGTGTTTCGCGCCGACTCATAATGGCAAGCTGTTTCCCACGCGCGTATATTAACGAGCGCGCGCGCTCTCCCTCGAGGACTGGGACGTCGATTACGCTAAGCCCGGGGCTGCGCCTCCCGGAGCTCGCGCCGAAGATTTCTGTCTCCGCGCGCTCTTTTCCCGCGCCCGTTTCTTTTAATGCTGCTTATTGCTGCTCTTACTCCGTCACGCACGCGTCCATCGTCAGACGCAGCTAATTGCGAGGTATACAAACAGCCGAGCACGCGCACGCCGGGGCTGCTTGCCTAATCGCATTTGCCCGGGCCCCGCCGTGTTTCGAAGCGGGCGTGCGCGTTCGGTAAGACTTTGAAGTCGACTAATTAACGGACAGAAGGCTTTCGTGCAGTGCGAGCACGCGCTCGCGCTGGTCGAGGCCTCCTGCTGCCCGTTACACCTACCGACCAACCACGCGCGTCCGAGAGGGAGGACGTCTAATCCGGCCCCCTCCCCGCCCGTCGCACGCGTGCTCCTCCGCCAGACAGCATCCCAGCCCGTCCCGCTTCCGCGGCACTTCGGTGCAGCGCTCAGTCCCCGGACTTCGCTTAAGCGCGGATAACTATTTTACTAGAATCCACTCCCGCGGTTCCGTTGTTGTAGCTGTGTGCATCGAGAGAGAGAGAGAGAGAGGCGTGGCGACGAAAAATCGGCTCTTTCTGGACCCTGTTCGGACGTTGTTTTCATCATAAGCAATACGGTCGTACCTAGGATAGCGCTTTGCGGGAAGAGGGAAACTGAGCAAAAAACAAGAAAGAAACATTCCACAGAGTATGTTGAAAAAAAAATGCATTCGTTTCACGAATGTTTTTTTTTTTTTTCTGTTCCTTTTCTAGCTCAGTTATGTCGCAATATGGAAAGCGTAAAATGTAGGATGTCACGTATTACAGTAAAAAATAGTTCCGAATAATTTTAAGCGGATACACCATGTATAGATAGCATTACTTCAGAGAACGTGCTAGTTAAATCTTGCCAGAATCCGCCTGATTTAATCTGCCGGTTTTGTATGTCGTCCCATACGCACGATGGCCTCGCGTGCACAGGCGCTCTTGCACAGCTGTGCGCCTTATTTTCTCTGTGAAGCTAACCAGTTTGAATCGTGGTGTATAATAACGTTCAGCTTTTATAAATTTCTGAATAGGCACTGTTAACAGCCATTGACGAGCTTACATAAATTAGTCTAAGTTATCCCGAAGACTCAGAAGGTAAACTTTTAGAATTGTATGAATGCTGTTTATAACCGTACCTCCGGCTTTCATCACCGCAAGTGGATCACGTGATTGAGGAAAAATCAATTTTCGTTGTCGTACAGTTGCAGGTGGTGGAGAGAATGTTCTTTTTGTTTGAAGGAGAGGATGGGGGGGGGGGGGGGGAAGAGTAGGTGATGGTGTAAGGAAACTTCTGAGGGTGTCTTCGGGCGATGGAAGGGAGAAGGATGTTGCTATGTGTACAATCATTCATGCGCAACAACTCGAACTGACCAACCGGCCCAGCGAATATGTTCGCATCGCTGTGGAGGAAAATGCCCTTTGTGCCCGCTCATGGTAGATGGTCATGGCGCTTCAATGACGTATCACGTGTTCGCGCACTCATTTTGCTGTAAACACTGAACGTTTGCAACTCGCACCGCTAGCACAAAGGCAGTTGCGTATTTCTTACGTGAAATGGCAGAGCGTTTATGTTTCTAACAGTGCCTCATTGCACACGTGTATTTCTATTCTTTTAAGAAAGATAAGCGCGCAATATGGAGACAAAGCTTAGCGTCTGTTTTATGTGACAATTGATTTGACTTGCATTGATTATTTTCTTTAATATGTCACGCGTCTTTTCGTGTTTTCACGAAAGCTTCCGAACAAGACGCCAAATTAAAAAAAAAAGGGGGGGGGGGGGCGGTGACAGGCTTTAAACGGGCACGTAGCCTTCAAGGAACACGAGAAACAATTGCTACGTGCGAAAGATGAGAGCCTACACTTGTGTGATGCCCACGCGAGTACGTGCATACCTGAAAAAGTTCTAGGCTCCGTTTTTCCTGCACAGAATTAGAGAGACGCAACGCAGCCGCTCCAGCGACTCCTCTATCTGTCTTGCGAATCCCGTTCCTTCCCCCGGAACGCATCGGTAGTATTGGCGCACTGCTGCGCCCGCACTTGGGCACGACTGAAGAGCACGCGCTGAGGCCGATATCCGTGTATACCTATCCGAATGAGGCACGAGCGTGAGCATGTAATAGCGGTGGCAGGAGGGCACACGCAGCTTTGTCCTGGTTAGGTCAACATGCAGCGGCCATGAAAGGCTTTGTCCGCATTAGGTCAACACGCAGCGGAAGTGGACGCCGCTTTGTGTGAGTGATTAGGTGTATACGGGCTGCGCGGAGGTATAGCGGTCTGACAATAACAGGACCGCCGCAAACTGGGTGCGGTAGCCAAATCGAGGATTCGGGAACGACAAGAGTTTCAGTTCTATTTCATCAATCTTCCTTGTTTGAAAATAGAGGAGCCGACGCCTGCGACCAGCGGTAAGCTTGCTGACGCTCCTACTTTAGGTATACGGTCGTGATCAGGTGCGTACCGTTTATTTTAGAGCAACAGAACAATAGAGGCAGCGCCACGGTCCAGAAGATTCATAAATTGGCGGCTAATGTTTCGTTGTGAGGAACGTTTCTTTCTGATGCACAATCGCAGCTGAGACAAAAATGCCACGGGAATAAATGTTTCTTGAAGAATTAGTCCTAACCTCAGAATAAATAAACATAATAGCAAACGGTGGGAGCACAAGTGCAGTTCACCACGTAAATCCTTGAAAAGTCTTCTCGTGGGTACGATTAGGATAATTCAGAATAAAAAATCAAACTAGAAAGAGGGCTCGGAAGGGGTGGGAAAGGGAGGGAAGGTTACCGTTGCTTTGTATCTTCATATGTGCAATATAAAGCAAGCCGTCAGTCGTTTTTTCGTAATGGCTAGACATTTTAAAATAACATCTCCGTTGCCATAAGGATAACTTCCCCACTTTCTTTCACATTAACTCTTCAGTAATTTGCTCGTTATAGAATAAACTTTCCTCGTCAATTTTTTGAAAGCGAAATACATGTTCAAGGACATCTTCTATAGTTGTAGACGCTAACAGATAAAAACATTCTTTCTTCTTCTTTTCCCATCTTTCTATCGGTCAAACAGTTTCGTGGACATCAACTCATTCTCCTCCCCCTCGTATTTTGTTCGCATAAGCCGCCCTGTGTCTTGCTGTTTGGCTTCTGTCGCACTATTCTGAGTTTGGGGAAGGGAGCGTGACATATCAACACAATATATCAACACGATACATAGCTTACGACGGCTATTTTACATCTTCTTTGGGTATGTATACTTCCCGAATTCGTGGAAAGGAATAGGCTCCGAATAATGAATACCTTCTTCAGGAAGCGCAGCAATAGGAAGTGGACCTGGAAAAGTCCTAATGGAAAAACAAGGGATGAAATAGATTTCATACTCTCTGCCGATCCCAGCATAGTGCAGGATGTAGAAGTGTTATGTACGGTAAAGTGCAGTGACCTTAGGTTAGTGAGGTCTTTGATTTCTATCAATTTGAAGGGAGAAAGATTAAAGTTAGTCATGAAGAAACAGGCCAACCTAGATGCAGTAAGGGTAAAAGCAGACCAATTCAGGCTGGTGCTCGCAAACAAATATGCAGCTTTAGAACAAGAAGATAAAGACAACATAGAGGTAATGAATGAAACCGCAACTAGGTTGATCTCAGAAGCAGCATTTGAAGTGGGAGGTAAGGCACCAAGGCAACCAGTAGGTAAGCTCTCTCAAGAAATAAAGGACCTAATAAAGAAACGGCAAAACATGAAAGTGCCAAACTCGAGAGATCAGATAGAATTCGCTGAACTGTCGAAATTGATCAACAAGAAGAAAGTAAGGGATATCCGAAATTATAACGTGGAAAAGATTGAGGGAGCAGCAAAATATGGACGCAGCATGAAATAAGTGAGAAGAAAACTTGGCATAGGACAAGGCAAAATGTATACACTGAAATGTAAGCAGTGCAATATCATCATCAATTTCGATGACATAGTAAAAGCAGCGGAAGAATTATATACAGACCTGTACAGTGCTCAGAGCAGCCAAGATAATTTCATTTGAAGTATTGATGAACAGGATACAGAGGCCTCTTCTATAACTAGCGATGAAGTTAGAAGGGCCTTGAAAGACATGACCAGGAGAAAAGCTGCTGGAGAAGATGGAATAACAGTCGATTTAATCAAGGATGGAGGAGATATCATACTTGAAAAGCTTGCAGCCCTTTATACGCAATGCCGCACGACTTCAAGTGTACCAGAGAACTGGAAGAACGCCAACATTATACTCATCCATAAGAAGGGAGACGTTAAAGAATTGAAGAATTATAGACCCATTAGTTTGCTCTCAGTATTGTATAAAATATTCGCCAAGGTAACTTCAAATAGAATCAGGGCAACACGACTTCAGCCAACCAAGAGAACAGGCTGGCTTCAGGAAGGGATATTCTACGATGGATCACATCCATGTCATCAACCAGGTAATAGAGAAATCTGCGGAGTTCAATCAACCTCTCTATATGGCTTTCATAGATTATGAAAAAGCATTTGATTCAGTAGAGATACCAGCAGTCACAGAGGCATTACGTAACCAAGGAGTACAGGATGCATACGTGAATATATTGGCAAATATCTACAAGGATTCCACAGCCAGCTTGGCTCTGCACAAGAAATGTAGAAAGTTATCTATCAAGAAAGTGGTCAGTCAAGGAGACACAATCTATCCAATGCTATTCACTGCATGCTTAGAAGAAGCATTCAAGCTCTTAAACTGGGAAGGCTCAGGAGTAAGGATCAACGGCGAATATCTCAGCAACCTTCGGTTTGCAGATGACATTGTCCTATTCAGCAACAATGGGGACGAATTACAGCAAATGATTGAGGACCTTAAGCGATAAAGTGTAAGAGTGGGGTTGAAGATTAATATGCAGACGACAAAGATAATGATCAATAGCCCTGGCAAGGAAACAATAATTCAGGATCGGTAGTCAGCCTCTAGAGTCTGTAAAGGAGTACGTTTATCTAGGTCAATTACCCACAGGGGACCCTGATCATGAGAAAAAAATTTATAGAAGAATAAAATTGGGCTGGACTACATACGGCAGGCATTACCAAATCCTGACTGGGAGATTACCACTGTCGTTGAAAAAAAAGTGTAAAATCATTGCTTTCTAGCGGTGCTAACATATGGGGCAGAAACTTCGAGGTTAACAAAGAAGCTCAAGAACAAGTTAAGGACCGCACAAAGAGCGATGGAACGAAAAATGTTAGGATTAACATTAAGAGACAGGTAGAGAGCGGTGTGGCTCAGAGAACAAACGGGGAAAGCCGATATTCTAGTTGACATTAAGTGGAAAAAGTGGAGCTGGGCAGGCCATGTAATGCGTAATATGGATAACCGCTGGACCATTAGAGTTACAGAATGGATACCAAGAGAAGGGAAGCACAGTCGAGGACGGCAGAAAACTAGGTGGAGTGATGAAGTTAGGAAATTCGCAGGCGCAAGTTGGAATCAGCTAGCGCAAGACAGGGGTAATTGGAGATCGCAGGGAGAGGCCTTGGGATCTCCAAATATATGATGATGATGATGATGATGATGATGATGATGATGACTTCCCGAACCACTCCTGAGTAGTAACCACTGTCAAGAAATAGCGCTTGGTTCTTAGACCTTGTTGGCACTGCGTCAACGCTTTAAGGGGTAAAATACGAGATCGCAGTGCCACATGCCATTCTTGCGAATGTGAGGAAACTAAAGAGCATATTTAGTGCCACTGTCCTTTCTTTCACTCTCAACGATATGTTCTGCCGCTTAGACGACAGAGTGTTCTCAGAAACAAAGATCGTGGGACCTTTGCCTAAGAATTCTATAGTATGCAGCAGGCCATTAAAGCGCTGATCGCCTTCTTGAAGAAAACTTGTGCCATACGAGTGCTTTTGACTACATACGTGAGTATCTTATCTTTCTTTCCCCTTCGCCATGTGAAGGTACAGCCAACCGGACGCGACCATAGTTAAGCTCCCTTCATTTCTTTCTTTACCTCTATTTCTTTGTATACATATGTATCCTTTAGGCTTTCAAATGGTCGTCTTTGGTCAATGCCACAATTCTGCTGCTTTGGGTGAATAATATGAAGAGATCGTGAGATCACTTGTATGACAAATCACACTGTAAAATTAGCTAATTAACTAAATTAACTGTGTTGATAGAAGGTAATCATTCGAACCATGTTATTGAGGTATAATCGAACACTGCTATGTGTCGTTCAAGTATGCCCGCATATTTCATGTAATTCACCAAAAATGACGCACTAGGCGATGTTGTACTAATAAGAACGATAATCAATCAATGAATCAACGTTCATTATAGTGCCCAGAAACAACCTTTCGATCTTGGTACTATAATGACACGAGATACGGGAAATAAAAAGGACCAGCATTTAACACCGACACGGTCTCGACTTCTCGGGTTGCACCCATTAAATCCGTGAATCGTAACCACGACCTATTATGTCAAAGCATTTGGTAACGTGCGAGGCGCATATGTAGGACTGTGTGCAGCGTGCAGACTGGCAGTTTAGATTCCGTCCTGCCCCCGTTGCTCCTGTCTGGATTGTCGGCTACTGCCTCGCGCTGCGTTTTTATAGCAAATGAAGGAAATGGTGTAGTCCTGGTCCCGTGCAATGTAAAAATTCTATTCCGATGCTATTCCTCTTCCCTGTTATCGTCAGTGGTGCGAGCGGCGCTCCGCCCATGTTGTCACCGGGATCAGCCGGCCGTGATCGGATAGAGGGGAATAGAATCGAGCGAACAGAATCCTTACGTTATACCGGCCCTAACGTCCCACATAACAGCACCTCCTATACATTCGCTGCCCGCTCAGAGTCTCACATGTCTGCGAGGTGACGCTCGGGCCACAGCTAATGTAGGCAGTTCTTCGTAGGCCTGTCTGCCGCTATGGCAACCCTTCAACCTACTGCTTCTCTACCTTGTTGAACGTGCTCGCACAGAAGCCATGTCGTCAGTCGAGACGTACGCGTGTGTCATACATGCACTCGGTCGTCTGTCGACACTCGTCTTCTCGCGGACGACATGAAAAATTTGGATTGGCTGGAAGTTAGTAGATCTCAAAAAGTCAGGACAGCTCACGTTGGAAGAGGCTTTGCTTCGGACTGGGCCGTTCTGGCATCCCCCGCAACGGCTTCGGCAGTTCTTTGTTTTTTTTTTTTACCTTTCGTGTGATAACGTGCGTGTGAGCGTGTGTGCTGCGCACAATGAGTTATAGACGAGTCTCAGAGGGGGGGGGGGGGGGGGGGGGGGGGGGCTAACGCACTATTTTGCCATAAACGTGTGCCTGCTATGTTCCCGCAATGTGTGACAGTTATTTTTGTTGACTAGAGTAGAGACCAGATGTTGTACTTAGACGCAGCTTTCGCATGAACGCGCAATGACGGAATGTGGCGTATGTATAAGTGAACTGTCCTCTCTGAATTCGAGTGCGTGTATACTTTTTGTTTTTTTAACATGAATGTGGTATGTGCACGGCTCAAGGCGACAATGCAAACCGTGTACGTGCGTCACGGAAACACTTCATTGACGTAAAAATAGAGGTCGTAGCATCGGCAGGAAGAACGGAACCATAATTTCTACATTCGCAACTAGAACTCTGGATCACAGCACAATGGACGAGTGCCATGGGAGACAAAACGTTGTGTTGTTGCGTTGTCCTATCAGAGGCGGAATTGTTTTCGGTGATACTGACGTACAGCTGGACACGTAGCTTCCAGTGCGATGAAAAGTGCCCTTGAATGTAAGGAAAGAATGAAAGAGTAATAGACGGAAAGACAGGGAGGTCAGACCGGCTGGCTACCCAGTACTTTGGAAAGGGAGCAAGGCGAATGGTGGTGGTGGTGGTAACATTTATTTAGGTCCTGAAGAATCTTCACCCCGTTTTTATAGGGGCAAGACTGCGGGCCGCTCCCACGTTGGGACGGGAAGGCCAAGCCTCACCGCCGCATCGTGGGCCTTCTGGACAGCCCGGAGTTGATTAATCCATCCGTGGCTCTTGACCAATGAATAAAATGCGTCCGCCATCAATACGTGGTCCGTGGGGTGCTGTAAAGAGGGGCACTCCCAGAGCATGTGTTTGAAATCGCTAACTCCGCCGCAGTCGGGACAAAGAGGGGAGACCTCCGTGTACCTACTGATGATGGAGAGTGTGGGATACGAGTTCGTTTGTATTAGCCTGAGGGTCACGGCTTGAGGCCTCGTGAGATTTCAATGTGGCAGGGGGAAAGCCCTACGACTCATCTGATAGTGGCTAGTGATCTCGTTGAAGGTGGAGAGAATGTCCCTGAAACGGGGGGGTTCTGCCTCCGAAAAGGTCGGACCAAGCCCGTCGCCGGTCCCACCCGGCACACCGGCCTCCCAGTGCCCGGCGCGGCCGGAAAGACCTCGCGCCCGGGCATGGGCCAACTCATTAACGTTGGCTAGCCCCCCTAGTTCTGCGCCCTCGTGCGCCGGGAACCATGTAATGACGTGATGAGTAAACACCTTACCCTTAAGTGCCCTACCAACCTCTTCACAAACTGCCCCAGTCGAGAAAGCTCGAAGGGCTGATCTCGAGTCCGTATAAATATCTTCCCTGTCCGACCGAAGGAGCGCCAGCGCAATGGCCAGCTGCTCCGCCTTGCAAGCCGATGACGTCCTGATTGACGCGGCCGATAACACTCGACCCTTCATGTCCACGACGTTAGCAACAAAATGGCTGGAGTCGCCTTCGTATTGGGCAGCATCTACAAAACATGACTCTGCCTCGTGCGCATGTGCGTACCGCAAAAGCGCAGAGGCGCGAGCCGTCCTCCTGCCAGTGTTGAAAGTCGGATGCACGTTCCTCGGAATTGGGGAGACCTTAATAGCCTGCCTCACACTATCCGAAAGCTGAACGTTCCTATCCCTTAACGTCTTCGGATTGATCCCGACGTTAGCCAGGATCCCTCTTCCCGCCTCTGTAGACAAGAGTCTAGCAGTCTGTGCGGATTGCTGCGCTTCGATAACTTCCTCTAATGTGTTGTGGACGCCTAGGCTTGCTAGGTTTTCTGTGCTTGTGCGCATTGGGAGTCCTAGGACTCTCTTAATACTTTTCCTGATGAGCGTGTTCAACTTGTTCATTTCGTGTTTCTGCCATCTGTGCATCGGAGTGACATAATTCACATGGCTCATGAGAAACGCGTGGAAAAGCCTGAGGAGATTATCTTCCTTAAGGCCTCCTTTTCTGTTAGAAACCCTTGCAATGAGTCTGATTACTCCTTCAGCATGTCCTCTAAGCTTATCTATAGTACGCCCGTGCTGACCGTTAGCTTCAATGATCATGCCTAGCACCCGGAGAGAACGAACCCTTGGGATATCGCTGCCGGACGACGTTCGCACGCCAATATCAATCTCCTCTGGAGGCCTCCACCCTCTAGGCTTGGGTCCTCTTCTAGTGGGACGATATAGAAGTAACTCCGATTTGGAAGGCGATAGCCGGAGACCCATCCGATTGACGTGTTTTTCTACGCAATGCACCGCCTCTTGCAGTGCGTCTTCAACGTGGCCTTCTGACCCGCCAGAGCACCAGAGGGCGATGTCGTCCGCATAGATTGCGGAGCCAATACCCTCCATCTGGTCAAGCTCGTTCGCCAAGCCCTGCATCGCTATGTTAAATAAGAGCGGCGAGACAACCGACCCCTGTGGAGTACCCCTTTTTCCTAGATCATAAGCCTCCGATTTCAGGTCACCCAATTTGATTGTGGCCCTCCTATCTCCGAGAAAAGAGTGCACGAATCTGTAAAATCTTTCCCCTAAGTCAAGGCGGGAGATAGAGTCTAGAATATGTTTATGCGACACGTTGTCAAAGGCCTTTTCCAGATCGAGACCGAGAATGGCCCTCGTGTCCCTGGTGTCTTTATCTAATATATCGTGCTTGATGAGTAGCATGACGTCCTGCGCGGAGAGGTGAGGCCTGAAGCCTATCATGTTGTTGGGAAAGAGACCCTCCTCCTCAATGTGTTTAGAGATCCGATCATTTATCACATGCTCCACCACCTTGCCCAAACAAGACGTGAGGGAGATGGGCCTGAGGTTCTCAATTCCGGGGCTGCGCCCAGGCTTGGGAATGAGAACCACGGATGCAACCTTCCACTCATCTGGAAATACACCCGATTCCCAAATGCGGTTGATCTCTTCCGTTATGACCTTAATCGACCTGTCATCTAAATTGCGCAGCATTCTGTTGGTTACGCCATCCGGTCCCGGGGCTGACCTGCCATTGAGTTTCTGCAGTGTTTCGCGAACGTCCGCCTCCTGAAACGGCCTGTCTAGGCTCTCTGCCGATTTGCCCTCATATCGTGGACATTCCTGCCCCGTGGGCCCAGCCTTGTCCGCCAGGGGAAGATACCTCCGTGCCAAGTGCGTGGCGATTTCGTCATCCCCATGCTGCTGCCTTTCCGCATGAAGAATTTTATCCACCACCCGATTCTGATTGCTTTTGGTCTTATCCTCGTGGAGCAGGTACTTTAGTAGGTTCCATTTCCCACCTAATCGCATCTGCCCATCCACCATGTTACAAACCTCATCCCATTGCTGTCTCTCAAGCACTTGACAGTGTGCCATAATTGTTTTGTTTAGCTCGGCTAGCCTCTTTCTAAGCCTACGATTGAGCTTTTGTGTTTTCCACCTAGCTAGTATAGATTCCTTGGCCTCTATTAAGTGTGCTAATCTGCTATCCATTTTCTCGACCTCCAGCTCCGTGTGTATCGACTTGGTCACTTCTCCTACGTCCCTTTTGACTCTATCCAACCATTCCTGGAAGTTCTCAGGAGAATCACCCCCTCTTTCCTCCCTGATCTTACGGAAATGATCCCAGTCTATGTATTTGAATGCCCTGGGAGGCTTTCTGCCTACCTGCAGCACGGTGCTAGCAATATAATGATCGCTTCCCAATTCTACCCCTAAGTTAGCCCATGAAAATTCCCCTGTCGACCCCACGAATGTGAGGTCCGGAGTTGAATCCTGTGACACGGAGTTGCCAATCCTGGTGGGGAAGTTGGAATCGGTGATTAACGTGAGGCCAAGATCCGCCGCTGCCTGCCAGAGGTTCTCGCCCTTGCGTGTAGTGTGGAGGTAACCCCACGCCTGATGCTGGGCATTAAAATCCCCGGCCACAACAATGGGGGCCCTGGCCTTGCCTGCCATAGAAGCCGCCTTAACCAACAATGAAGTGAAGCGATGCTGCCCCCCTCTAGGGGAACTGTACACGTTCAGTATGAATACGCTATTCCTGAGCTCACCGCTCGGGATAACCTCGCCAAAAAGGTATTCAATTTTGCAACTACCCATCTTTAAGTCATGCTCGATAAAAGTGTGTTTGTTAGAGACCAGGGTGGAGACCCCCCTACTCTCCGGTCCTTTCTTTACGTACGATTTGTAGCCCGACAGAGAAACTCTATCCACCAATACCTCTTGTAATAGAATAATCTGCGGTCTCGAATCTCTCGATCTGAGGAACTGCTGAAGGGCCGCCCTTTTTTGAGAGAAGCCCCAACAGTTCCATTGCCAGATCGTAAAGTTCAATACGCCGTTACTCGCAGCCATCATTGGAAATATCAACCAATTCAGCCCGTGTACTACCATCGGGCTCCCCCGAGGAAGCAGCCTTCCTCTTAACCAGACTCTTTATTCGCTTCTTGGCTCTCAATTTGCCTACCTCTTCCTCAAGCTTGGATGTCCTTGCAGTAAGAGAGGCCATCGCCTCCGCCATTTGCCTAAGAGTCTCCTTAATATCTGCCAAGGAATCTGTGATTTGCACCCGAAAATCGAGCTCCTCGTTCCTGACGTGCTCAGTAGTTGCCTTTCTCTTTGACGGCCTAACCTCAGAATGAGTATCCATTGGAACCTCAGCTGTTGGCGACTCCCCTACAATCAAGGCGAATAAAATATAACATAAAAGAGATGTAGAAAAATAGTCTAAATAAGAGCACAAAAAATGGAGAATACGGCGCTGCTTAAAGTCTGTCTCTGAGACCAGTTCTCCGCAAGAAGCGTAACAACGCTTTCAAAGCCTTTTGTGCTGAGGACTGTCTCGGCCAGTGTCCCAGGACCCTTTCCTCTGATAAAGGTCGTTTATCAAGTCCATCTAACCCTCTTGAAAGTTCTTTCTTTGGCGCACTGAAGCGGGCACAATCACAGAGAATGTGGGCGATTGTTTCCTCGCAGCTACAGTTGTCGCATCTAGGGCTGTTGGCCATTCCGATCCGAAATGAGTAGGCATTTGTGAAGGCAACGCCAAGCCACAAGCGGCACAGAAGCGTCTCCTCAGCTCTAGATATTCCTGACAGAAGACGGAGCTGTAGATTCGTATCCAAGTTGTGGAGACGAGCGTTGGTAAATTCCGCTGAGTTCCACTGTGTAAATGTAAGTTTACGTGTGAGCGAACCAAGCCCTGTAGCTGCGTCTGTTCTGGATAGGGGTATACCAGTACAGTGGAGATCATCGTGAGCACATCGGGCGGCCTCAACTACACGGTCGTTTCCGTAGACACCGCAATGGCACGGTATGCACTGATACACTATGATGTGTGTTTTTTTCTATATTGCGTGATGATGAAGTCTTATGTCAGCGACTGATTGTTCATTCGGTCAATGACGAAATGGCGACGTAATGCACTGGAGAGCGGCCGTGGAGTCGGAGAAGATTGACCATGCCTGAGACGGTTCTTCAATTAAGAACTCTAGAGCAGCACGGAGGGCGGCGAGTTCTGCAGCCGTCGATGATGTAAATGCGATGTCTTAAATTTTATGGTGATGGACTTCGCGGGAACAACCACTGTTCCCGCTGAGCTTGCAGAAGAACCTGAACCATCCGTGTAAATGTGAAGGCGTCCGCTTGTGTTTCTCATCCAGGAACAGTAACAGAACTTGTTGTAGGGCGAAATATGGCGACTGCGTTTTCTTTTGGATTCCAGGAATGGTTAGGAGGGCTTCGATGGGATGCAGGCACCACAACGGCAATTTTAGTCTTGCTGCAGGCGTGAAGTTCAATGGAAGCACTGCACGATGCGAAGCAATAATATCACTGAACAAAGATTGTGGCCTAGAAGTAGGAAGTGAGGCGAGGTGGTGTGATGCAATCCGGGCGAAATTCCCCCACAGTGGATTTTCATTTTTTTAGAACATCGTCATCATCATTACCACCCGATGCTTGGCCTATTAATTTCCTGGTGGATTTATGATATTTTCTGACAATAGCAACGACAATATAAAAAGCCTGGAAGCGAAAAAACACGAGGAACGAACAATTCGGACATTTTCTGACGCCAGCAGTGTAGAAACGCCACAACGTTATTAAGCCGTGTGATAGACATCCACGTCGACGGAAAAAGAGCGAGACCCCGTATTCTCAAGAGTGTCTTACGCTAGAGTTCTTTGTAAGAAAAAAATTCCAGCCAATCCTGATGCTGGAGATATATTAGCGAAGGCGGCCGGCCAATGGCAAAGGTGCACTTACGAACGAAAAGCCCCATGAATTCGGCCCGAGATGCGTTAGACCAACGAGAGCGGTGTAAACGGGAAACCTTGTGCTGTGTGCCAACTCTTGGGCGCGGTGCGCTGAACGCATCGCCACTTGCTGAGTCCGCATTTTGGGTAACGCGTCTGGCGAACAGAATATTGAGAACAAAGACAAAGATAAAATGATCTATCGGAAAGCAGCCGAGGCACCTTGATAAGAATGCGTAACGACGTTTTTCTCTACGATGTGCAGTTCACGAATAAAGTGCACAGAAACGGAGAAATTTTCATGTACGTATAAAAGACAGACTTAATTAGTGAGAATGCCAGTGTCTGCATAGGATGTGCTTAGCTTCCCCGTCTTGACAGCAGCATCGTCGGTTAATTTTTCTTTTGCCTCAAGTAATTACTACTGGACTGATGGTGAGTAAACTGTGGCACGTGACACAGGGCGGATTGACATTCTATTACATAAATTACAACTCCAAACTTCTAATCTGGAGCAAAGAAAGAAGCCATCAAAGGGCATTTGCCTCAGTTTATAGTTATTTTCTAAATAAAAGCAGGTGAGTATATTGATGCTTCGGAATTATGAACCAGGACACCTTGTGCTAAACGCCGCGGTGATCTTGCTTGCGCAGTCGCATGTGGCGCAGAGCCTTGCGCTGACTAAACATGGACAAAATTGTCCAAATCACGTACATTGTGTCCCGGGATTGATTTTTTAATACATCGGAGGGCGCGTTATACTCTTCTTGGAGTCTCCAAACGTGCGTTAAACCATGGGACGCAAGAAAAGTAAATTTCCTTTGCCGTTTACAGCCGTTGCCACTGCGCACTGAGAAGATGACAGCATCCATTAGCCACCGCGGTTTTATTGTTACAAGAAGCCGAGCAGATGAATTAGTTTGTTTTCCTACTTTCCATTCTGTCTGGGTGTCTTGGCGTGTGCTTTTTACTGTTTAACTGCCGAAGTGGGAGTATCAACAGATACGGTGGTCCTGCGGTACCCCTGAAACAAAGCGTTTCGGCTGCAGAACACAACTACCATGCCGCAGTTCAGAAGGGCAAGCGTCTTGCCGACGTGGCCGTACAGTTATCAGCAGACACCTATCGTCTATTCCCAATCTCGCTCATGACGCAACTCGTGAGCCGTAACGATGTTCTCGTGGGGTACGCTGACTGAAAGGTAATTACTTCGAAGTATCGCTTATGCATTTATCACTCGTTTGCGTCCTATATGTTTGAACCGTTTTGCGTCGAACCTGTAACCGTTATTACTTTTTTTCGAGTAAGGTTCAGTTCGGGTTCAGCCGCGTTCTAAGAAAATTTGTTCTAGTTCGGGTTCAGTCCAGGCTATAATTCCAGTTCGGGTGCGGTTATCGGCTCGGGTTTGGTTCGACCCCCTAAAAACAACTGCCCACCATTCTGTTCTCGTTGCCAGACACCAGTTGCCTTCAATAAAGTGTTATACGAAAATCAACATAAAGTCACAAAAACACCCAGAAGATTGCCACAGCCGTTTCCAGAGACCGGACGATCAGCTGTTGTTTAGGCTCCCCCCCCCCCCCCCGCCCGCCCCCCCCCCCCCCCCCCAAATCCAGTGCACCAGCGCCAGTCTTCTGGACAAGCTTGTGTGGCGTATACACGTCGGTATAGTGTACTACAGTCGAACCCGGATATATGGAATCTCAAGGAGATCACGAAAAAGTTCAATATATCGGTAATCCGATATGTAAAATAAATATTGTATAGAAAAATTTTCAAGGGGATATTACTGCTTTACGTTATACACAATAATTCGTTATATGTGGGTTCAATATATTCGGGTTCGATTGCACATCTACATGCAATGCACCGAGTCTCCAGATCGTGACCGATGCCCCCATGAGCCTGACACTAAGGAAGAATAGTACATATTATGTGCATGTCCTCAATACGTACACAATCGACTGATGTCAATTGGCTGCAGTAGCCTGTTATTTTGGGCCCCCAATTGGCGTAACTGTGAATCTAGTTTTCAGGCTATTCAGGACTTTTTCTTTTTCTTTCTCAAACTCGCTCGTCGTCCACTTCACGTCTTCCGCCTCTGCCCTCGTTGTCGACCATCATGTAGTGCTCAGCGATTGAAACGCGATACTCAAACAGCATGATCGCCGGCGCTTTTTGCGCCACCGGTGATCGCTGAGGGGGCCGAATGCAGTTACGATGCATCAAAAAGATTTCCGCTTTCAAGAGACACAAAAATGCGTCATCTCAGTGTCACCAGCACCCATTGGTGGCGCAAAAAAGTGCCGACCGCGGTGTTGTCCGAGTATCGCGTTGTAATCGCTGAGCACTGTACGTATCTCTTTCCTTATAGCACAGACTAGAACGTACCGGGAAAAAAAAGAACGTACCTCAGGCCGACCTCCCTGCCCTTCTCTGTTTCGCACACAAACTGTTAAAAAAATGACAAAAAAAAGGCCAGTACATTTTGAAGTATTTAAACAGTTTTGATTCGTATGATTGTCGACGTCACAGCGCTCGACTTGTGACCTGAATGCAATCGCCCTGGATACCCCAAACATGGCTTCTTGTAGTCACTCTACTTTGGGTAAAGACATATGGTGAAAGGACAGGACTTGTCTGTTCTTGTAACTCGTCGGGGCGTATCACTCCCCCTGCATGTTTCAGATTAAGGAAGTTATCCGTCGCATTATTGCACAATGCATACAAGTCGCGGGCTTGTCGTTCACCTATGCCGGAACTGCCTCAGGCTTTCAGTACCTATTCATTATTTTGTAGAGGATTCTAGATCAGGTTTGAGACACTATTTTTGTTTAATGGACGTTCCACTATTCAAAAAAGAATGAAGAAAATGTTTCAGCACGAGGAAACGACTTGCACAACGTTGGCGGGAAAATGTGCTACCCCGTAGCTTTTGCGCTAAAAAAAGAAAAAAAAGAAAAAAAAAGAATGAATACCTAAAGCAACGCGCACTGGGTATGTGTGGATGTCTGCTTCGGGCAACCGCACCGGCCTGCTAACAACAATAAGTGTTGTGTGCACGACATGTTGGGCTTGCGTGTAAAATCTCGAAATGCGCTTTGCTGGAGAACAAGGCTTGTGATTTATAGCAAAGTCAGTCAACACTGACGCTCTCTCTTCTTTGGAGTTTTCAATACCGCGACCAGAGCTGTGCGGTCGTCGGTGACTACGTCTCACCATTCTGTCTCTCAACTTTCTTTAACGTGCGAGTTTACCCTCCTGCAGCGCGGGTCGCTTTCGGGGATTACTAGTTTGCTTTTTTTTTCGTTCCATATGGGCAGCAATTCCTCGAAAGCATAAAAACGTCGTCGAAGAATGCGATCCCCGCGTCGTCTGCGCAGCCACTCGGCAGCGAAGCGGGGGAAAACGCCTGTAACGTAACACCGGAAGCCCGTACGCTTGGGCTGTGCGGGCTCGGCTGAAAACGGCAGGCGACGCAAAGCGTAGACAACTGTAAGAAAAAGAAGAGAAAAGAAACAAAAACGCCGTCTAAGATGTCAAAAAAAGAAAGAAAAAAGGCCGCGCGCCGTCCACACGACGACGGAAGATGCGCGACGGCGACACGGGCACCAGTGATCTCTGTGCATGCACCTCTCTACGGCTGTGACCCGTGCTCGGTGCGATGATGGCTGGGCCCGCGGCTTCGCAAGGCACAGGATGACCGCGGCAGAGGCAGTCGAGTTCGGCAAAGCGGACTCTTCAAGGGGGACGGCGGCGTGCACTATATACGGCAGGGCATCGTCCCCAAAGAAGCGCCTGCACGACGGCGTTGCCGAGGATGCCTGTCTGTGTGGCCAAACTGGACCGGCGGTCGTCGCGTCTCGTGTGCCACGTACTACTGCAAACGCGATGCGCGCCTTGCTCCGACGTATGGGCAGATTGTTGTGCACGTGACCACCATCGATGATAGGCAATGTCGCTTCTGTTTTGCCTATGGTGCTCCATAAGGTAACTGAGATGAGTGCAATTATGCATTGAAGACCGATGTCCATCGAAGAAATATTCCGATGCGATGGAGCAACAATTAAGACGCCCTAAGCCATTTACTTTAGCAGGACGTGTTGCTTCTCATATACGCCTGCCCGTGGTACGAGTAACTACTCCATGCGTGACACCAACAAACGCACTTCTTTTGCTGCTGTCATGCACATCTCGCATATAAAGAAGCCATTGTAACAATATAGCAGTCGGCACCGTCAATAATTTCTAGTGTTCCGAGCAGCTTTTTATGCATTCGTTCTTTCCTCTCTCCCTCTCTCGTTTCCCAACCAAACACAATTACATTTGAGTGACCCTCCGACTACAGAGACGCCTTTTCAAGTTGCCGACGGAAGCGCAGAACAAAAGAATACGTCCACTCTATGTATCCGCGAGGCAAGTCGATGTGTGGCCAGGGGCGGCTTCCCCACCTCGTGTTGTGACGGTGTTTCTTTGGAACGAAGCGGGAGAAAGGCAGCACCAACGAGGGGAGGCAACAGGAAAGAAAGGGGGGCAGTCCCGAAGGAAGGACCCCTCCGGCGGCGCCACGGGCCAGCGAGGTGTATACTGTGGGCACCGCGCGCGTCTTCATTCAGTGCCCTGCATGCCAGCGGGCGAGTGTGCGCGGACTGGCCAGGCGTCACCGCTTTTGGTTCGGACGTTCCCAGGAAGAAGCGTGAGAGCTGGAAGCGCGGTATTCATTCAGTCCGCACGGCCCCGTCGCTAAAAGCAGCGGTCCCGCATTCCGACCCAGCCTCCGCTCGAACACGAGCAGCAGCGGATACTCCCTACAGCGGCCATCGGGGCTGTACGCACGCGAGCCGCGGGAACCAAATAACGGTGAGCGCATACATTTGCTCATTCCGGGTCATCTTTGCTATGCGGACTAGACGAACGTCGTCTGTCCAGCTATTTTCTTTTGAGTCGACATTAAACATTATGCATTCTAGAAGCGTGATACCGCGGCCCATGTGGTAAACCGTGACGCTAAGTGCCTAAGCGCAACGCAGATGATACAGAGACAAAAAAAAAACAAAATACACATCTGCATGACGCTCTTCGCGTGTCTTCTTCATACCGTTTGTGTTGGGAAAAAGTTATCCTTACTTTCAGTACTATTCATGGACCTATTACGATGCGTTTGCTTTGTCGTTTTCCTGATTTTTTTTTTTTTTTCATCTTGCCAATTTTTACCGGTGCGCTAAGAGGTCAAGCTGTGCAGAAAAATGTATACTTTCGCGGTTCTAACCTATACCGTGTGTTCCAGCTAACGTTAGCCAAGCTGCACAACAGAAAAAAAGGTAAATAGAAATGAAAAGAAAGAAGAAAATATATTTAAAAACGCGGTGCAACATACGATTATTAGACCTATGGGGATCGGTCGTCAGCGTTCCGGCAACTGAATACCGTAGGTCTTAAAATCGTATCGTCGTGCACCGTGTTTCCTTAATAAAGTTTTGTTGTTGTTGTTGTTGTTGTTGTTGTTGTTGTTGTTGTTGTTGTTGTTGTTGTTGTTGTTGTTGTTGTTGTTGTTGTTGTTGTTGTTGTTGTTGTTGTTGTTGTTGTTGTTGTTGTTGTTGTTGTTGTTGTTGTTGTTGTTGTTGTTGTTGTTGTTGTTGTTGTTGTTGTTGAACAGCTTGGCTAAAGTTAGCTAGGACACCCTATATACGAAGCTGCTCCGTACGCGCGCTTGCACAGTGGAAACCCTTCCATCAGCAGTGATAAACCATTCAGCACAGGAGCAAAATATGCAAACCTTTGCCTAATTATCCCACAGATTTCACTGTATTTTTATGTGGTGACATTTCGTGCTATGAGAATTTATCGAATAATGTAATTTAATATGTTTCTTTTGCCTTTACGGTGTAGTGTGACTTGGGATACAGTTCTATGTTTCTCACGTGAAAAGTAGCCGCCAGCACCATCTGTTAGTGCCAGCGTCTCCTTTCCTGTTCCTGTCAATGAACACAAAAGCCCAAGAAGAATGCGAATTAAAGATTCACAGCGAGATGTGATTCCCGCAGAGTTATTAAGAATGTTGATAAGGAATTTGAATTTATTTTCTTGTGTTTTCGCCTAACACTTGAGCACTTGCGTTTAGAATGCCCCAACGTCACACTGCTGCTGAGCAAGTTCCAGCAAATGATATTTCACAAACCGCGCTGAGTGATTTCTCATTCCCGGAAGGTTCGCAAAGCGAGGCTCTCAAAGCTGTCCTAAAGTCATTTCAGCTACAGGAGTCGACTCTCCTCTCTAGTGCTCACACTCTCTCTGTGTGATGCGACGCGCCCGCTTTCCTCAATCATTTCCCTTCTTTTTCTATCCTGTTTAAGCAAACGGGGGCGAGGGCGTGTTCTTTTTTGTTGATTTCCACGATTAATACTCAGTCAATCAATTAACGTATAGCCAGAAACAACCTGGTGGTCTTCGCAACAACAACAAAGCAATAATAATAATAATAATAATAATAATAATAATAATAATAATAATAATAATAATAATAATAATAATAATAATAACCTACATAGCCCATGACAACAATTTCCCAAGAACAGTGCCCAAAAATATGCACTGTTGTAAAAGCTGCATGCGTTTATAATCTAGCACTTGACGAAAGATTTCCTGGCATGGTGAAAGGCAGAAAAGCTGTTTATTCGTGTGACAGATTCATGTCCCTCCTTTAAAATCATTTATGACGAGTAAGCCCTCCTGAAAATCCTGTTGAATAACATGAGCATTGTAGCCAGATGCCCATATGCGCAAGTCGTCGCCCCAACAAGGATAAAGATGCAGGCGAAATATGGGCGTCAAGGTAGCCGTAACAATGTCAAAAAGAAATGGAACTTACCGAATACACTTCTTGCGGAGCTCATTGGCTGTCTTGATGTTTCTTTCCTTCAGCATCAAATGCACCAATAAATACTCCCCGGTCCCTTATGTAATCTGTGGCGATCCGTCTCAGTGTTCGTCCGACTATGCCTAATTCAAGCAAGTACTGATGCGAGTGGCTCGTTGTCTGAAATGACCTCTTAATACCTAGAAATATATGTGGCAACAAAGATTTTACCGCCAGCTTCGTTCGCGCTCCATATACTCGTACATCACGAGATCCGGAATAGCATGCACACCTGAGCCCGCGGAAGCCTGCCTTACTTTCAGGTAGCATTTGAGTCCATTCTGACTACCACTGCAGCATGGAATAGGCAATCTTCACCATCGGTTTACACAGGCAGCCCCTAAAGCTCACATGACGAAATAACTGAAGCAAAGCGGATACTTGCCAGGTTTAATTACGGCGATAACCCTCACAATTTTCCGAGACGAGAAAGGCGCGTTTTGATGCACGCTCCTTCCCCTATTCCTCCTTAGCTACTGGTAGTCGGACTGATTGCGCTCTTTCGTAAACAAAGACGACTTTGAACCAAACCCACAGAGCCAGAAGTATGAGGTTACGCGCACGCAGGTCTTTCTGCCTTCGGCTGTGCCTATCGTGTGTAAGATACCCTTATCTTGCCTCAAGGCGCCTGCATGGTCCAGACGGGCATTGCCTTAACTTTGTATGCGTTCATGCTCCGCTTGCTCTAATCTGGTTTCGTAGTGCAAGGCTTTTGGTTCGGGTACATATTTTCATTAGCGCACCGATAATGTTTACTCATAAAACCCATCTGCGATGGCCGCATTCCGACGTGATTGATCATTGCAATTTTAGTATATGTACCTTGGAACTACATTCCGATGCGGGCAAAATGCAGAAACTTCCGTGTCCTTTGATATAGGTGCACATTAAAGAGCCCCAGGTGCTTTGGGTACATGAATCCCAAAATGTGACTTGATTTTAATCATAAGACCCCTATAAGTAACTAGGCCGTAACTTTGCACAACCACAAAGGAGAAATGCGGGACTTATCTTAGTCATTCATTAAGACAACCTACAAGTTGCTTCATTGCATCTGTTCAAAGCTTGCGTGTACCTCACTGCCGTGAATACCGCCAAGACGGACTTCGTAGATTAAGCATTCTACTTTGCGCAAAAAAAATGTATAGAGGAAAAGAAAAATAGCCGGGGCTTCTGATGCTATGTATACATTCTGCTCGGTCTATCTGCCCGCTGTCAAGACATGTGAAGACTGTGGACAATACGAGATTCGTGTTCTCCAGTGCATGACATTTAGGCGATTTCGTCTCCTAACCGTGGCGCCAACAAGGCGGCACTCTATAGAGTTAAGCCACAAAATAAAACAACGGTCACAAAAATACGCATTAAGTCACGTCACATACATGTATGTGTCAACTACAGCGGTCACAGAGAGTCGTCCGGAGTCAGGTCACATAAAAATAGTCAGGTCACCGAAAACATAAACACATAAACAAACACATAAATATTAGGAGAGTTGCGACTAGGGCTACTTAGTATGACATTCTTGAAAACGGAAATATACCAGAGCAATAATACAGAACACAGCAAGCAGGTACTCACGCAGCGCTGCGTGTGTGTCCCCTTACTGCGTTTTGTGTTTTCGCGCGTTTCCAAAAACTGATATACACATAAAGTCAGCTAGCCCACAACGAGTGATAAGCACTATTATATTTTGACATAAGTCAGCTTACGTCTCTATAATTTGTACACTGTAACATTCTATACACAGCTATAATCAATATTTTCCTAAAATGGTGCTGAATTCGCGAAATTCCTGAAGGGCCAATAACCCTCGCCTTTGGACTGTACCTGTTGGCCATGGACCTGAGGCCTGAAGCGGCCTGCGGTTTAATGCCATTATAACGCGTATCAACAGGCGCCTTTCAGAATCGTGTAACTGACATTTTAGTAGAGGATGTTGAACATCCTTGCTTGCGTGGCCACATGTGCAATGCGAAATATCAGCGCTTAAGTTTTATGCAGAAAGCATTTCCTGAAGGCGGAACCTAGCCTCAAGTGCAAACTAGTGTCTCAAAATATCTTTTTGATGTTCATTGTGCACGGTATAATAAATTGAAGTCAGTGGTCTATCGAAAGTAATTCCAAAGATCTGATTTCTTTTTATATATATATATACCCCCTTTCTGTGCAACCAGCTGAAGTCCGCCTTAATGAACAGCGCGCTTCGCCTTGCGACCCAGGAGCACCTGATGTCATGATGTTTTCATGCGCTTGCCATGTCGCCTCGTGAGCTTCAACATGCATTGGAATTTTAGTGTGGAGGAGAAAGCTCATCATTTATTACTCAACGCATAAAGTATCGGATAATTTAAAGGAGGGGTTGGTTTCAAGGGGCACCGCCTACCGGGGATGCTAAATGCGCTAACAGGGATATTTCCTGTGCAAGTGCCCTATGTTTCTGGCCCATTGTTCGAAAGCTTGCGATACCGTGTGAAGTTGCATGTGCAGTAATATTTTAGCTAAGTATGCTTTGCTTAACGACGGTGCTAAAAAAATTCCGATACAGTGACTTTGAACGTTGTCTTCTTCACTTTTGATAAGTAAGGCTATGCGTGCAAGCACCAAGCTGGAAAGACGCCTTGCCGACGCCCCCACGTATAGACCATTTTATGGCGAACGCCGCCATTTTGCGATCACAGCACCGTCTATCCTCCAGCGCCATGCTGGTATGTGGATGCGCGCTGGAGGGTGCACAGCGAACGTTGCTGTTGACAAGCGACAAGTTTTCGCGTTTTCCTGGGAGGTCTCAAAAAGGCTTTGTGATTCGGAAGCTTCTTAGCGTGTCCTTACTAAGCTTTGAGCTTCGATATATTCGCAATATCGAACGGAGACGGGCCTATACAGGGGCTGCCACAGCTCTGCCCGCGATCGAAATAGGAGGCGAGCCAAGTCTGAACATTGTCGATACGTAACATATGTGCGGCGTGTTATTATTGTATGTCTAGCCTTGAACACTGTTAGGGTATAATTCCGGTGACAACAATCAGAGGTGTCCAAGTGTGCCACGCGGTGTAGCTGCACCAGCGTAGTACATCCCAATCCAGGTAACTAGCGAAGCTCCGAGGAAACAAGTTTTGCTATAGCTTTCATGCTCCTAAAATTGTCGCGGTATGATTTTCTGAGCATTGATTACCTGGCACCAGGACAGAAAACTTTACAAAATAAGGAAGTGTAAAATAACTCGAACCGTAGGGCCCATAATATGGATTAAACGACCTGATGACAGGGGTCGCGAATATGCCGCGATCAACGGGACGCATGCGACGCGCTGAAAGAATATGCGCACTCTAGGTGTCGAGTGGTGCCTGTGCAAGGGCACCTCGCCGATTCGTGATAACTGAAAAACGAACAACTACTCTTTGTAGCAGCAACTTTATTTTCTGAAGTAATACAGTGGTCGATAAGTGGCGTCGGTCAGACAGCTTGCTGGCGAGATTGCGAAGCACAGGAGAGTCCGTGTGAACTAGGGGTGGCCGACACATGGTAGGCATGGCTTTGATTACAGATTTATAAAGAACACACCTTAATTTTCTTAGTCGGTACGTACTGTTTTCATAATGCGTCCCCGGTCAACTTCCACCAGAGCGTTGGTTGTCAAGCATGATAATCTTAGCACACATTTGAACATAACTTCAACGTGCGTGCATGAAGGAATAGTTGAATTTCTACATTGACGCTAGTTGACCGACTCTGATACGTACCCTTCTTTCATATCCCAGTTTGATCATGGGTACCAAGTTGGTCGCCGTGCTCTCACTGGAAACAAAATCTTCGGAACATACACGCGACGAAGCTGATGGCGTCAAGTTCATTCTGTTTACTCTCGCAATCCAAAGCGGAAGCTTGTCTGCAACCGCGCAGCGGCGGAGTCCACGGAGTCGCCGCGGCTGAAGATGCCCTTCACATTCGCTTCCGAAAGTTATTTTTGCAGCCGAATACGGCACAACGGTGGCTCGTTCACCTTGAGTCATCTGACATCGCAGCAATCACAGACGGAACAAGTTCGAATCACACTAATCCGCAGTGACACCCCTACGGTCCCAAGCTGCCGCTGGGGGAAACGGCAATCCGCACATACCAGTGCGAGGGGGGCGGCGCGCTGGTTCGCGGCTACATTCCTCCTCGCCGATAAAACGATCTATAGTAATAAACTGTTCTAAGCTTTCGAATGTTAGCAGCCTGCTGTTACTGCATTACCAATGTCTATCGACTTCAAGTTCAAATTCTGGGTGTAATGTGAAAGCAGGCACGCGGGAAATAATATTGAGATACTGCGGCAGAGGACACGAACGATCGAAAGTATAAGGGTGACAACCAATATATTTTGTATAATGAATGTAGATAGGGCGATGGTGCTTTCCAGTTGAAATGCCTGCTTACACGAAATAGGAGTGAAAGAAATTTTTCCAGTAGCAGCAATCCGGTTCACACTCAGACGCACGCATTTTGAGAGACGTACACAGCGTTCTCCTTATTTGGCTTTGTCCTCCGGCAGATCTTGGGTCAAGGACACACAAAACTATAGCGCTTTGCAGTCAGTTGCGTTCTTATCATTAGGAAAGCGTCCCTGGCACGAGTCCTTCGTTTTGATTGATGTTCTGTGTCGAGCAGCTGTAGATACCATGCCGCGTGCTTTGGCTCTCCCAAACAACCTACGGGAAGTATGCTTCAGAGCTGGCAAGCCGTTGCACAAAGTGAAACAGGAAGCAAATTAAAACTATGTGTTTTTGTGCTTTTCTAACGATCAATAACGAAGAGCTTGGCCACTACACGCCACTACTGGACAGACCGCAGCCGAAAAGTACCGGGCCAGGCGCACCCGCCCTTCTGTTTCTTAAATTGCAAGAGGAGAGGAAAGGACACTTGCTTTGTACGTGACAATAATCGAGAAGCGGCTCCGAAGCCCAGTGCCAAATGTTACACGCGAAAGGTGCCGAACAGCTGTTACATATTTAATTTCTGACACCACTGCACACTGGCACGCGTAAATGACTATATACGAGCGCAAGATAGATTAGTCTGCACACGCACAATCGTGACGCAACCTTTACAAACACGTTACCGTGGCCAGCACAGACCAATGGCATTGCTTTGGCTGCCGATGCAAAAGACAAATTGCAGCACCAAAATAGCGCGATAAAAGAGCAAAGTCGTCAATTACGGTTGAACGCAAGGGCGTGACTATAGAAGAGAGTTGTTTCGGAGCTTTTTGTTGTGCTTCGCCTACCCCTTGCCCTCCGAGCTGTCTTTCGTATGTTCAACAGTTATAGCTCTCTTTCTCTCTTGATAATTAATAGCTGCGCACAACGCATACATCGCCCTAACACGGTCATTCCCTCTAACGCCTCTGTTCTCGGAAGAAATATAGGGAAGGTGACCAAGGATTCGGACTCCTGGCTTCTGACAGTCATGTGAATAGCGGGGGACTGTATCCTTCAAGGTCTCGCCGAAGACCTGATCCCATTTATTCTATGCCAAATTGCGAAGAACAAGAGCATGCCATTCAAGCCGCCGCTATTTGGTCCGCCGCCAAAAGTGCTCCGTACTCTTCACAAAGCACTAGGCCTGTGATACGACCGGCAGTTCTGACGTGGAGATCAATTAAAGTGGTCGGCATACTTTCCGGCAGTTCCAATAACTTCTTTTGCTGGAGTTGGGTAGAGCACTAGAGCCCTTTATCTATAGCACACGTAGATAAGACCGTGATCTTCAATTGCACGAATAAAAGGCTATTTAACAATATTAAGCATAGCCGAAATCCATGAAGTGTTTTCGAAATAACTGTAGCACTAATATTTTATTCGAGCGTGGTCAAAGTCAACTTTGTACCACGCTACCTAGAGTCTCGTCATTTAATTAACAACACCACCAAGCAAATTTGGTAGCTGCCTAGAACACAGTGGGGTGGTAGACTTTTTTAATTTCAAATTGATCGTCCAACAAAGAAATATCGGAAACAAAGCTTCTTTACGAAAAGCGGGTGCGAAATATTGAAGTATTTGGCCGTTGGCGCAGAACTTCCGCGCACAGATTATTTAACCAGGCTAAAGTCGCATATAATTTGCTGGTGTGAAGTGCACAAGTTTATTCACAATTGATGAGTAATTGTTAATTATTTGTTGTGTATAAACCAGTTCACAGTTCTTTTTATTTACATCATTGCAAAGTTGAGGTGGATCCTTAGTTGAAGAAGCTGATATTGTAGAACTCTTTTATATGTTTGAAAATAAGGGGAAAATGTTTCAGCTGTGTGTGTTCCATTTACCAAACGGCGCATCGCTTACTTGACCCGCCGCGGTGGCAAGTGGCTATGGCGTTGTGCCGCTGAGCTCGAGGTCGCGGGTTCCAAGCCGCCATGGTCTCAATTCTATGGGGCGAAATGCAACAACGCTCGTGCACTTGGATTTAGGTGCACGTTAAAGAAACCGAGGTGGTCAAAATTAATCGGGAGTCCTCCACTACGGCGTGGCTCATAATCAGATCGTGGTTTGGCGCCTAAACCCCCCCCCCCAAAAAAAATTTATTTAATTTAATTAATTGCTTGATTCGGCGGGAAAGGAGATGTATAGGCACACGTATTGGGTGGTGGTGTCCCTGCGTGTATTTTGGAGTAGGCGGTACTGTAGCATACGAAACGACTTCGTACGCGTCGCAAATGAGAAGTAGGTACTTGAGCATTGATGGCGGTGTCTAGTGAATAACTTGATGGTGGTGTGGCAGGGAATAACTTCTAATCCGCAGGAATCGCCGAAGCCTGCTGATTTTCTTTTTCTTTATGCACACGCATGGCGCCATTGTATTTTGTCGCCGTTCGTTCCGCAGCTCCTGACAGGGCTCATCCAGAGACAACAGAAGTGTGTCGTCTTACTTTGCTCTTGCTACAGAAGAGTTAAGGAAATGAAGACCAACTTTTTTCACCTTTGACCCGCCAACGTAAGAAGGACGCACACCCAAACACCCTGCGTTGAAAGGCCCGGAACAGGCCCATAACGTCAGCATGCACGGTGCTTCCAGTGGGCGCCATGGCTTTCCGCCGCACCCGCTTGCATCTGTCGGCTTTGTTGTCGTTGTTGTTGCTGCTGCTTCCCTTTAGCCGGCACCCCCCCCGGAGTCTCGCACCTGCCCCCGCGGGCTCAAATGGCTGCCAAGAATCGCCGTGCGTCCCTGCATGCAGACGTGCGTACGCGCCCAGTTTTGGCCGCCGTCGCAGACAGCCTGGTGCTGGGGCCTTGCACAAGACCCGCGGCTTCCTCCTCTCACGCCTGCACTTCTCGCCTCGCCGTGCACCCTTCACCTGCAGCTCGACTGTTCCAAGCATCCTTTCCTCTCGCCATCCGGGTGCAGCGTTTGTCAGTACGCCAAGAATGCATCGCAGCCAATGCCGGCAGACGTGAATCAGCCTAGATGACGGGTCCCTGTGCGACCGCGGTTTTTGGCAGACACAGAACAACGTAGCAGGTGTAGACCCGTTACACACGTAACGGGTGCATGTATTACATCTGGCTGCGCGGCGCAAAACGTGGCGTTCTGCAACAGGTAAAAGGACATAAAAAAGGACGGCGCTTTTTTTTTTTTTTTTTCTCGAGTTCCGTCTTGAACCAGCCTAGTCGTGGAGGAGCGCCATATATTGTCTGAAATCGCGCGAGAAGCGAAAAAACATGCGTGATATCGCAGAATATCAGAGCATAATTCATCTAAAGTTCACTATCATCATTTTTATGAAATGGAACACGCGAACGCGTGGCAAATAGGCTCGTAGGCCACATGTTGCCCGGCACCGTAGCAAGATGCGAAAACATAAGAGGAGAGAGTGGTGTCGTTCCTTTCTCAGCTTCCGCCCATCATCCCGAACACCCCTTTCTTCTTTTTTTTTCTTTTTGTATCTTTCTTGTGGCCCGCCCGCTAACAATAACAGTTTCATTCGAATTTCATATAGACGTACTGTATCTTTCGCAGATTCAGAAGCAATCGGAGTAAACGGAGACTATACGACAGGTAGTATGACCACCCTATCGGATTCTCCCGTTCTTCTCGGCTGGCGTGTGGTATTAAAACAGAAAGAAGAAAACGTGCAAGAAGTAGGCAGTAGGAGGAACGGCACGACGGTCTCTCTCTTTGTTTTCCCATCTCGCTGCGGCGCCACGCAACATGTGTCCGACGAGGTTATTTTCCATGAACCAGCTCTCTTTCTTTCTTTCTTTCTTTCTTTCTTTCTTTCTTTCTTTCTTTCTTTGGGGGAGGGGGATGTGCCTGATTTCGCTAGAAAATGGGCGTCTGAGATAAATATCTGGATATTGTTTCTGAAAAAAGTGCTGATGCCGTGAGCGGTGCTTGAATTTGGAGAAAAAGAGCAATAAAGCAGCTGCGGTAAATTTTGGCACATCTTCCTTTCACATACCACTATGAAATAAGCTCTCCCTATAATAACGTTTACACAAGTTTATTAGATTTTCATTTGCTTCTGCACATAAGATAAAATCGCAGTATATCTGCCATAAAAAGAAGGTCTTTCGTGAGCACTATTTCTATGCTGTGAGCTTTTCAAGAGCGCATTCTAGATGCTTTATTTATTAGTACTTTTTATTTCACAGCAAATAACGCGATGGCGTGCCGCCAAACAAGTAAAGAAGTTTCAAAAAAATTGCGTTTTCGCTCGTGTCTGTGCATCTAAGCGGCGGTTGAAGTTCGGAACCTTAGCCAATATAAAATGTGCCTTGTTAGCATTTAATTACAAAAATTTTATTGTAGTAAATTCCGTTTAAGATAAGAAGAAAAAAATAAGCAGGATTCACAACGTTTCATGCATCTCTTTATTTGCCTTCACTGTATAGCATGCATTTAATGCATAAAATTGACTTGCATAACGCATAATCTGAAGCTTTCCCACTCAGCGAAGAAATAATGATGGTAAAATGTTTGTCTAATTCATTTCTTGCTTTAGTGGAGAAAATAAAAGGAGGGAGTGGCGGCAACGGTTGAGTTTTCTAGCCCTTTTCAATAGCGCTATACAGTAATATTTCGTCGATCGATAAACGCTGTAACGGTGACGTATCGTGTGCTGCTGGAATATACTGCGAAAACGTTTACCAATATTGAAAAATCCCCTGTGGCAGCTAGCAGAATTTTAATTCTTAAGACGAATTGATGTAACAGGCTGACATTATTTACACGAGTAATCGAAATTCGCGGTCGACTAATTCACAACAATTCACTAATTTGGTTTTAATTACCTTACGGCTCATATTGCAATTTACAAATTCTAGCCGGGGAGTTCGCAACGCGGTTTCACTTGGAACAAATCCTTAGGATGACACCAGTTTCGAGATATTAATTTCCGAATTTTGCGAAGAAATACATCGGCGGTTCAGCTACTTTTGTTCTTCAAGCATAAAACGCGTTTTGTTAAGAAAGTAAGTGGAATGACAGCGCAAATAGGCGTCATCCGCAGATTAATGTTCAAATGAATATACATCGCAGTCTCACCGGCTACAATTTGTAAATTACAATATGTGCCGTAAGCTAATTAGTTAATAACTTAATTATTGAATGTTTGGTTATTAGTGGATTGAGCATTTCGATTTCTCGCGCAAGTAATGTCCGCCTCTTCGAGTAGACCAGCTCAAGTACTAGAATTGTGCTATCTGCCACGGGCGATTAAAAAAAATTGCTTGAAATCTTGGCATAAACACCTGGTATAAAGCCTATCCTTAAGCTCAGGTGCGAGTATCTGTGAACGGCATATTCTGGAGCACTTCGACGAGCTCAGCAATGCGCGTTGCACACACCTTAGGAGTCCGAAAGGAAATTTTAGCGGGAAGAGAACCTGGCACCTGTTGGCGGTCATCCTCGCTGTTGAATATGTGTTCATCTGAGCCAAATATTAGATAAATCACTCTTACTCATTCACCACATTACTGTCCCCAATTCAGGTACAACTTGCTTCCAAACACGAACCTCTACTGCTGAGAGCGATCTAATTGCCACGAGTGCATAGTAGAGTAGTTGTTAAAGTGGGCATGAAGGGGCGATAGCTTCGTGTGCCTTTTATGACAGTCACTTTGTTCAACTATAAGACCAGTTCAGCTTCTTATTATTGAGCATGATCTATCGAAACGCTGGAACCCCTTATCTCTTGCATGTGATTTTTCGCGCACGAGATAATAAATGGCGAAGTTACGCGATCTCATCTCTTTCATATGTGCCCGTCCTTAGATGATAGGCGTCTTGCTATGCTTAGCAATCATTTTTGCATAAGCCAGTGAAAACACCTAAGTGACTAAGAGGTAGTTCTAGCTCAGTGGCAACTTTGATTTCGCTGTTAAAACAGACGTGCAGAGCAGAAAATCTCTGATTAGAGAATCGCTGTGTTATTAAATAAGAAAGCAAGCTGTAGATGACAGCCAATGTTGGACGCAGCAGTTTATTTAAGAAATAAAATTGAAAAATAAACAAGCAAAACAAGCTTACCGGGAAATGGTAAACGTGAAATGGAAGCACAAACCTTACAAAGCCTGACTATGAACCAATAACATATATCACAACTTTGTAAAGCGCGTCGGTTAGGTCGTCTAAAGCGGGAAAATAAGGCACTAATATGCAGCTGACGTATAATTGTTACATTGTTTTAAATGCGAAGCACCCGCCGTGGTAGCTCAGTCAGCTAACGCGTTTCGCTGCTGAGCTCGAGATCGCGGGATCGAATATCTCCCGATGGATGAAGTTTACAGAAGTGCGACATCATTTATTTCCTAAGTGAGAATTGAAGTATAAAATATTTACTGTTGTTTGTTTTGCGATTTCAGCAAACTTAGGTCGAAATATTTATGGTCTACATAAAAAAATTAATTCTAGAGTTTTGCGTACCAAAGCCACAATTTCATTATGAGCCACACCGTTGTGAGGGACTTCGGATTACTTCTGACCTCCTGGGGTTCTTTAACGTGCACCCAATGCACGGTACACAGGCGTTTTTGCATTTCACCTCAATCTAAGGGCGGCCGCCGCGGCCGGGATTCGATCCCGCACCCTCGGGCTTGGTAGTACGACGCCACAGCCACTACGCCACCACGGCAGGTCTACATGAAAAATCAGCTCGCAGCAGTCGGTAAAATTTAAAGTCTAATTTTAAGCGCATCAAAACGCATAATCAAAACTGGCTTAGCGCATTCATTCCTTCCTTCAATCATTTTTCAAAGGTCACAGTGGGACATTATAGGAAGGGTAACGTCGAACAAAAGGATTTCTCCGTTTCCATGTATTTGTATAAAAACTCCCGAAGTAAAGCTTCATTTAAAAACAACGTCAAAGCGGGTTTTGCCATTGCAGACGTTTAAAAGATTCTGTTCATTCTGCCCTGCGCAGCAGCTCTCGAGGAAGAGCAATCAACTTTTCCTATTATGCAATTACTTAATCGGCGCGGTCCCGATTACGGTATGAAACGCAAGCATGGCAACATCGGCATGCATTATGGAGTCGGAAATGACAAGGAAACACGTTTCAACGCATTTCGTTCCGAAAACAGCGAGCACGTGCAGCGAGCGAGTCACGCCGGCCATTGAGCATGAAATACGCAGAAACCCTATGCGCAACGTTGTTATTCCTCAGTTCAAAGTTTTCTTGCAGTACCACTGCAAAATCGTTTCGACATCCCCTCGATCCAAATAGGGCGCAATGTTATATATTGGCAGCGTTTGTGAGCTGCGGATTGCAAAAGTAAATTTCATGTTGGCATGCGTTGGAGGAATATTTTAAAGAAACTTTCACGCAGCACCTGCCTTTTCTGTAGTGCTTCCTTTTTTTATTCTCAAACTCTTAAGTTTCCGCCGTCAAAGTAAACGCGCATGATTTTTTTCTGCGGAGGAATCACGCATAGTTTAAAGCACTTCGTTTGCTGTAGTAAAAATTGACGCCGGCATCAGCATCGGGCCCTTGCCACATCTCATGCGAGTTGCTTGGAGCCCTCGGGTAGGTTCAGGCTGTTGCACACGCCCGCAACATAATAATAATAATAATAATAATAATAATAATAATAATAATAATAATAATAATAATAATAATAATAATAATAATAATAATAATAATAATAATGGTGCGGAGTGAAGGTCGTTGTTGTATTTAAGCAGATAACTGCATGATCATCACCAATTATCGTCCCATATCCACCAACAGTGAATGCTGCAAAATAATGGAGCATATCGCGTATTCTGAAGTAGCGCGTTTCCTGTCTTCTAACAACTTCGTTCACCCCAATCAGCATGGATTTCGTCACCGCCACTCTTGTGAAACCCAACTCGCTCTTTTCCTTCATGAAGTTCACTCGCGGCTAGATCATAATATTCCCGTTTATGCTCTCCGTTTCTTGATTTTGAAAAAGCGTTTGATAAAGTTCCTCACCGTCACTTATTACTCAAGCTATCATGCCTTAATTTAGATCCGTCTGTGTTCAACTGTATTCGTGCGTTTCTAACTGATCGCCGGCAGTTTGTCGTTGCTAACTCTAGCAGGTCTCCCCTCTCTTGTGTACACTCTGGCGTTCCCTCAAGGTACTGTACTAGGCCCCCTTCTCCTTTCAGTTTACTTGCCACTGAACGTCGATTCTAACATGAGACTTTTTGCAGACGACCGTTTCCTATACCACCTTGCAGCTAACTTGTGTCACTTTTCCGTTTTGCAGAGAAATCTTATAAAAATACAGGGCTGGTGCACCAACTGGCTAATGTCCATCACTATTAACAAGGCCTTTGTAATGTCTTTTCACTGAGGTAATGATTACATATCCTCCATTTGCAACCTATATACTTGTCCTATAGCCGCTACTAACACCATTAAGCACCTAGGTATTCAAATTTCCTGTGATCTAACATGGTCACGAAAAAGCGGGAAGAAAAAAAAAGAAGGCGGGGGGGGGGGGGGGGGGGGGGTTCCCTACGCTATCGTGTTCCCGACAATTACCCATAAGGAAAAGTGGTGCTGCGGTGCTGCTCCATGCATTTTCAGATAGCCGGAACAACCTGACGACACGTCTGATGATCAGCAGTTGCATCTGTCACGACAGTTTAGTTCCTACCGTGGTTCCCTACTAAAACTGAAGCAACGTGTGAGTTGTTGCTTTTTCTGTATCCTTATAGAATTAAGTAGAATATGAGTAGTAGTCTTAGGCTATATCAGTTACATCAAATGCCAATAGTTGCTTCGGATCGCTTAACTTGAAGAAAGAGCGATAAGGTCTTAACTATTTGTGCGCAGGTTTCAATAAAATATTTTACTTAATTTTCTCTTCATATTTGTTACAAGTGCACGTTATTTCGGGGTGTGTTATGGGAGAGCCAAGACTCGTTATGAAGACCCAACTCCAAAAATGGTCTATGTGCGTTTTCACCACCACATTTTAGGCCAAGCCATGTTTAAGAGGAGCCGAAAATTCCATATTATGCGGCGTTTCCACGGTGTCATATGGTGCAACTTGAGAAACGCGCATAGATTGCGGCACCAGATTACCTTCCCTTGAGGCCGCCCCCTAGAAATTCTCGCCCCCTTGTCACTGCGGTTGTCAGATACAGTGGCAACGTCTAGCCGATCGATGATAGTTCACCGATTATACTTTTAAGCATGAAATAATTTAGCTCCCGTTGTTGGCGACCTTCAAGAGACCTCTAGCCAAAATCCAGAGCCGTTATCCGGGCGCTCAAGACGAGAATGGGGCGAGAACGAAACGAGAACATCCGGGCAACCATTCAAAACTTAAAAAATGCGGTCTCTGGCCCCCAACTTCTTGTACAGGACCGCATTACATATACTAGTTAATGCCCAAACAAGTTACAAAAATAATACTGCTACTGATTTCTTCCTAATGTTCACAATATCACTCAAGCTGTAGTATGCTGAAGTTTAATTTGTCATTTCCAATCATCATCATCATCATCATCATCATCATCAGCCTATATTCATGTCCACTGCAGGACAGTGCACCATACAGTTGAATGTCATCTTTTTATATTTATTTATATGTCTATTTTATATTTATTTATATACAATACCTACAGCGCCCTCTAGGGCATTATTGTAGGAGGGAACATCAGAAATAAATAACAAGAGACATATACTAGAAGTTAGGCAAATCATGCAGTATATAAGGTACCTATGCACTATGGGAGTAAAAAACAAAAACAAAAACTATTATACAAAGATGAACAAGCGTGTCGCGCACACACAAAATAAGAACATCTGAATATAGTGGTCTGGGCTAGCATCTTTGGGAATAATCAACAAAAGGAATAAAACATACAAGGCCAAGCAATATTGCACTCATATCATATTATCAAGGATGTGAGTTAATCATATTAACTCACACCCTTTCTAACGGCGTTCTGCAACGCCGTTAGAAAGGATGTGAGAGGGGCAGCAGCAATTTGCGCAGGTAGACCGTTCTGTCGCTGAGACAGGGTTGCCTGTGCTTTTTTCAACGCCAGCGGTCCATGAGTTCCGCGGCGCGGGTTCTGCGCCCCCTCCTTCGAGAGATGGCGCCACGTTGCGTGACAAGGCCGGCAGCGTCCGGCGCGCCGCGGATGGTTGTTTGGCCGAGAGGAGACTTGCAACGAAGCTCAGTTCAAAACAGGTTCATTTCGGCTCAGTAAGCTTTCAGGCTTGCGTCGCGGCACCAATCTGCTTTGCCGGTAGCCATTTCTTTGCTTACATCAACTCTCGATTACGGGAGAGCCAGCATTTTTTTTTCCTCTCTTTTTTGCCCATGTATCAGCAAGCTTTAACTTGCCGGTACACAAAGCTTGGATTTCTTTTCTTCATCTGTCTGGAGCTCGGGTCCCTTAAATTTAGCCAATCATAGAGCGCTATAGCATATGCGACCCATTCGCATGGCGCTTTAAGTACCGGCGCGCATAATAACCAATGGAGCCTTAAAACACCTAAGCTCAATCTGAGCAGAACACTCAGACAGAACTCTGTTCAGCAAGTAGTCGAATCCTTTAGCCCCATTGCACCGCTCGAGTATAACACGGACCTCTCTTAGTGTATGATTTTCCATGTTGAGTGCGTTTCTCCATGCGGGCGCGCGCACCTGCCGGGCTTCAGCTCTCTCTCTAACTGCCGCGCTGCGAGCACGAGGTCGCAGGTTGGGCTTCCTGCCGCGGCGACCGCATTCCGATGGCGCCGGAATGCGAAAATGCTCGTGTATCGTATCTTGCGTGCGGGTTAAAGAACTATAGACGGTCACTATTAATCCGGAGCCCTCCATTGCGGCGTCCCTCGCAAACCACTGGGCAGTTTCGCGATGTTAAGCCCCACAATTTTCTCTTTCTCTCTGATACGTACAATTTCTCTCTATTTCCCCTCCCTGAGCGTAGGGTAGCAAACTGTATGCTACTCGGGTTAACGCATACGTGCACGTTCTTTCCTATTATCCGCCTCTCTCTCCCTTTCTCTCTCTGGTTGTCATCCGTATTCTCTATGCATATCTAGACACTAGCATTTGCTGCGTAGTTAAACGTATACATATAAATGGCACGGCTGGTGCTCGTTCGGGGAACGGCGAGCACAGCATGTTCAATAACAAAGGGGTGTGCCGCTTCATTCCGTATGACTCCCCGAGTATTGCGGGCGCTGCATCCGCTGCAGGGGTCCTCAGCCGACTCGCTTGCACTGACGAGAGGCGAAGGAAAGTGAAGGAAAAGCGATGAAGCAGCTGCTTCGGCGAGAGTCCGTTGCAGGATCCCGTTAAGCTTGTTCTTCTCGGGTTTCTTGACCGCGCTACCGCAGCGCTCCTTGAGACGCGGGACACGCGCACTCAAGGCAACCACGCCTATTTATTTGGAGACACGCATGCTGCCTTCACGCCCCCTCTTCGTTTTTTTTTTTTTTGTACTTTCTTTTTCTTTTTTTTTTCATCTTGTCTTTCCGCGCAACAGAGCGATGTGAACGGTAGAGTGGAAGAACGTCGTAACACCACGCTGCTTTTTTGCAAGTCAAGTGGTCTCGTTGTGGTCAGTCGCCTGAAACGTGCAACCTTTCTGGTATTAGTTGCGTTCATCCATCCATAAGAGAGCCGGAGTTAACCACCTTAAGCGTTAATATTCATGAATAGTTTCTAGGTTAGCGCCAAGTTCTTTCTGCTCGTGCATGTTTGTGACTTTTCCATTTATTATTTCCGGCTAGATTAATCTCGGCCTACATAACTCTCTGACCGGAAGGCTAATATGCTTCGAAGGTTTTTTGCAGGAAACGCCTTCGATAATAAATCAAGCGAAAGGCGCTGTGCTGTCGTTTCTTGAACAGAACAGAGAGAGAAATGGTTGATGGGCATCTCCTCGAGAAGTCGATGCACTTGTAACGGATCAACTATTAGTCAAGCTTCACTAAGCGGAATACTAGCATCTTATCGTGACTTCTGAACATAAGCTCAAGAAAAAGAAAAGATACGGCTCAAGAGAACCCAGAAAAAAGACAGAACGATTGCAAATAAAGCGGCCGCCCTCCTACTATCTTTTCTTTTATTCGCAGTTTAAAAAATGGGGGGCGGGGGGGGGATGGGAGGCTCTTATCTTAAAGGTTTAGTGTGCAAAAGTAGCAATAAGTATTTCCATTGTTAGTACGAATAATCTTTACAACGTCTATGGAATGGATACTTTCATCATACATATATGTTTGATGGCCTGATTTCGCAATGTCCCGACCATCCTCCCCAGTTAGACTCCATTCAACCCTACCTAAGTCACCAAAAGCGACACTAAGCGAAGTTAATTTCACTTTTGCTATATTGGTTATAGATGAGCATAAAGCTGCGGGCCTTTAAATCAGCCTTTAGATAGCACTCAAGCAGACGATGCGGGCACCTAGTGGCTGGTGAATATGATGCAAATCCCAGCACGTCGACTCCGAAATGGTCAGCGCACCGTGGGCACTGCCCAATCTCAGTGGCCATCCCGAGGAACCGCACTGGTTCTCAGTGTTGTGAATCGTGCGTCAGTTCCAGCGAACTGTTATGGCAGTGTATTTTTCAGTTTCGGTATCAAACATGTCTAGTTCAGCGAGAGCTTCGTCATCGGGTATGCTAAACAAGCTTTCTTTTTTTCTTTTTGCATGGATACTGCTCTACATTTAAACTATTTCGTTCTGTACGCGGCCATAAATGCCGCTGCAGTTGGCCTGAAAAGAGTGTCAATACTGAAGCCATAAAGGAACTAAAGCTTATATATATATATATATATATATATATATATATATATATATATATATATATATTCAAATAACGTGTTTATTTGACATAAAAAATGTGGTAGTGGTGGTGCTGACAGCTTCAGGCGAGTTTAGTCTGACCATCGAGGTCGGCGATTGCTCCGCCTGAGCATGTCCTGTAAGTAGCTGAAGCACGTCACCACACGTCCAGTAGACCGGTGTCATCGACGAATACAAGAAGGAGGAGACGTGAAGCTTCAATGGGGGGTTATGGTGGATCCTCCTAGATACACCAGGGCTTGTAAACACGCTTGCGGAACACATTGCTTACTTAGGCTGTCAAGACGTGCACATGTGTTCCTTTCAGCGCGTTAGTGTGAGTGTGACCAAAGAAAGTGTTCTACCTCCTGGCATGAGAAACAAAGTAGAGAAATGACACAACCTGTCCTAAATAACCACGCATATGAAGGTGCAGTCTTTGTCCGTTACAGTAGTGAGGCTTCATCTCGGTGAATCCGCGTAGTCACGCAGGACATGTGGTGGAACCCAATACGATTGAAAGCGGGCATGTATTCTGCAATACTGACAGTGTGGGGTTTGTATGCGAGGGAAGCAGATTCGTCATTTACTGCGATTACGATGTGAAATGGAAACCAGTGAAACTCGAACGCTAAGTTTTTTTCAGTTCTTTCCCGAACTATAAGGACTTCCTCTAAAGACTTCCTGGTAGGTAGACCGCGATATAGTTGTTTCTTTACCAGCCTAGAATCTGTGAGCACCACAACAAACTGTCAAGGGAACGTCGTTAATTTGCATAGAACTGCAGGCATAGCCAGACGCTCCAGAATCGTGAACGAGAACAGACTGTGCAGCTGACCAGACCAAGCTGCTTCTAGAAAATATATAAAAAACGGTAGCCGCACAGAGGTCTGCGTCCGTTTTGATAGACCCATCATGTTTCCCAAATATCATCATCAGATGATATTTGGAAGTGATCTGTGCTTGCTGTAGCCAAATGCTCGAGAACAAGCGACTTTTCTTGTGCAGATGGAATGGAACGCCTTCAACGGAGCCTTGGCGTACGCTTAAGTGGCGGAGTTTGACTTCGAACATCCACGGTGGGCTTATATGTCGCCTTTCTTGAGCAGCACGAGTCTTACCGGGAGACTACTCAATTTTAATAGAAATAGGTTAGTCAAGAGAGCCTGCGACGCCTGCGACTCAGCTTCATTTATTACCTCCTTAGTCGAAGCTGACTGAAGAATTCCGAGGCACATTCAAATACCTTTCTTGTGGACTTCGGCTACGCACTCGTACTGACAGTTCAGTGGTGTGTGGCGTCATCGATATACCTGGTAACGTATTCGGCTGGTAATCAACGCTGCGTGCAACTATAGCATGGACGTGGGGTGGGCGCCCAAGCGTACGTTAGCGACGCGCTGGAGTACGTGGAGTCTCTGAGATTCCACCACCATCGTGATCTGCAGCGTGGCTCCTAGGCAGCCTTTGATCCACAGTGATGCCCGAAAACCACCCGCTGATTACTTGTAGAGAAACGTAGCCACCAAACTCCCCTTCAAACCTTACGGACTCCTTACGGACCCAAAGCCAGCATTGCAAGAATTATGCCGTGATTTACCGTGTAGCAATTTTGTACGCAAGTCATTATCATCTGTGAAAGACTACAACAACAAAGGCCTCACATGGAAGTTTAAGTGGATCCCCTCTCACATTGGGATCGCTGGAAATTATGAAGCTGATGCTCTCGTATACGGAGCAATCTCACGTCCCCCTAATGTCATTGCTTCAAAGAGCAATTAAATCACTAAATAGGAGATCTGTGCTCCATAACTTTGGATTCCGCCACATGCGCCCTGCGGAATCAGCCGGTTTCGTCGACAGCACTTGTGACAGAAGCTGGGCTAATTGGATTTCTCATAACTGATGCACTTTCCTTCTAGCGCTTCTGAAGAAACAGAAACCCTCAAAGAGTAAAAGAGAACAGGACAGGGAGGTCGCTGCGTCGAAACTTGTGTGATACACATCAGTGACGAGTGGCTTGACGAGCGCTCACAAGTGCGCCTGAATTGCAGGGAGCGGCCGGCCACTGTGAACATGTCCATCTATCAAGATGGGCATCAAGATCACTGTCTTGCAGTGACCTTGATGGCCGTCATCCAAATGCAGGTATCTGCATAGATGGACATGTTCGTGTGTACTACGGCCTAAAGACGACGCAAGAAGAGTCATAGCCATGTTAAATTGTGAGGGAGATAGAACACTTCCCTGCCGAGAGCTGCGAAAGATGCACATTAAAGCTTCGTCCTGACATTTTAGCTATGCCTGTACTCTTTAGTGCAGGTTACAGTGTACGAGGGTGATGATGTGAAGGCACAGGAAGGGGAGAGACACGGAAAACAGGAAACAACACATGCGTATAAAGGCAAAGAAGCGCGCAACGACTCTTATGCCCGTCACGCAATCAGTATGACCTTAAGAAGCTCAGTGCTCAGCAGCGAATACGCACAGCCTTGTTTAGGCGACAGCACATTTATTGTAGTTAAGGCGCGACCTATGATAAAGAGTACAAGTAGGTACGTTTCTTCCTTTTCCTTTCCCATAGGTACCCCTCCACGTTCAGACATTAATCTTGTGCAACAGACATCCTGCGCGTTGACCTCGAGAAAGAAAGAAATGGGCTGCGCTTAACGGTATTGAAGTGCAAGAGAAAATATATCGCGATGGACATAATTATTCTGGCTGGTAACGTCGGCGAACAATGGACTGAGAAACACGGCGAGGATACGACTGGAGATCGCTGAAATGGAAATGATGGGGGCGTCTTGGAGGGTCCCGTGGAGAAAAGCGCGCGGCCGCCGAGCGTGCATGTCATCCATGTGGGGCCACGGCTTTAAAACACGCGGGAACGCGCTTCCCGTTGCTCGCGCCGAGGTCGGCACCGCTTTTCTCGGGCAAAAAGGTCACGATTCTCAGGATTCAAGAATTCCAGCCGCGCTGGCAAAAGCAGCACGGCTCTCACGTGCGCTTGCGATATCGAAACCGGTATGGACGACCAGTCCACGCACTAGATAGCGCTGCTGCCGGAAGCTGCTGCCGGCGGTATGTCACCCGCGCGCGCGACAGTCGAAATAGGCCTCCGCTCGTAGGTCTTCAAACAGAACGCTCGCGGCGCGTCTTCTGCCCTGACGACGTCGTGACGTAGTTGACGCAGGCCCTTCACAGCGGCCGACATCGTGAGCCCTCACGTGATGTCATCAACGTCGCTAGTCCGTCACATCAGCACTGAGAGTGCGCCGCCGTGGAGAAGCACTTTTAGAACTCCGGGGGTGCGCTGCTCTCGGTTTGACCATGTACGGTGCGGGACACTCCGCCTGCCTGGTAGCAGCAGCCCTCGACCTTATACGGCTTTAAGAAGAAGAAAACAAGGAAGTCGTTCTAAGTAGATCGGGGAATCGCTCAACATGATTGCTTATCGGATGCAGCGAGGATGGAGAAATAAATGGACGAGTCGGTAAACGTTACCAACAGCACGAAACAGACAAATACAGTAAGCGAGAACACATGAACAGCGTATTTTCCACTAGAAGCTTAGCGCTGTCTCGTGTCCGTACTCGTTTGTTTCGCGGTGTTTGTAATGAATTATGGGTTGAATTTTCACCTATAACTAGTGAACAGCCTTGTTGCTGAATTGGTGCTTGCCTCCGCATGCACCGCTGACGTAGTAGGTATTGTGCTGGTAGCGATTTGTTTCTCTTCGCAGTTTTGTTGACCACCGCGGTTATACCTCGTGTCTTAACCGTGTATTCTTTTTTTTTGCGTGTTTTACCTTCTTAAAGATATTAATGCTGTTGCGCAATCGCACCCAGGTTTCAGGAGGAGTGGCCTGATACGCTACTGCAGTGCGAGTATTCAGCAACCAGTCAAATTGCTTTACTAATGTAATGAAAGGCAGTAAGTATTATTTTTCCGAAGTTACAGAGGCACTTCCAGTTGCTAGTAATGTAACTCTTTAAAAAGGTCGTCATTTTCACTAACTCAATACTAACACGTTACTAGTCCCAAAACGCACTACCTTCTTAGTAAGTGCAGGTAGCAAAATGATGGTTAGCACTTTTCACTACCTTAAATTATGAGGTTTTACGTGCCAAAACCACCATCTAATTTTGAGGCACGCCGTAGTGGGGGACTCCGGATTAAGTTGGACCACCTGGCGTTCTTTAACGTGCACCTAAATCTAAGTACACGGGTGTTTGCCGCATTTCACCCCCATCGAAATGCGGCCGCCGTGGCCGGGATTCGATCCCGCGACCTCGTGCTTAGCAGCCCAACACCATACCCACTAAGCAACCGCGGTGCGTTTTTCACTACCTGCTGAAGCTAGAAAAAAACACTAACTTGGTACCAACTAAATACTACCTCGGTAGTGCAGTTACTAACGCAACTGAAATATAATTACCAACAATACAATGAAGCCTGTTCGATTTATAAGTGTAGCTTGCACTGCCACATGAAGTCGATGGTATTGTTGAAGCATAAGAAAGTAAAATAATAAATATATACGAAAAAGAGAGAACCGAAGCCTTTGGCTATATATCAGGGCATCAATTAAGGGTACATATACGTAATGTTTTACCAGGGACTCCTGGTAAGAATGTACTACATACCTCCAACGAGCAACGATAAGCAAACCCGCCGTGGTTGCTCAGTGTCTATGGTGTTGGGTTGCTGAGCACGAGGTCGCGGGATTGAATCCCGGCCACGGCGGCCGCATTTCGATGGGGGGCGAAATGCGAAAACACCCGTGTACTTAGATTTAGGTGCACGTTAAAGAACCCCAGGTGGTCAAAATTTCCGGAGTCCCCCACTACGGCGTGCCTCATAATCAGATCGTGGTTTTGGCACGTAAAACCCCATAATTTAATTTTTTTAACGATGAGCAAGAACATGCATCATCATTATCATATTTTTATGCCCACTGCTGGACGAAGGCCTCTCCCTGCAACCTCCAATACACCCCTGTCTTGCGCTAGCTGATTCCAACTTGTGCCTGCAAATTTTCTAACTTCATCACCCCACCTAGTTTTCTGCCGTCCTCGACTGCGCTTCCCTTCTCTAGGTGCCCACTCTAATGGTCCACCGGTTATCCATCCTACGCATTACATGGCCTGCCCAGCTCCAAGAACATACATACAGAATGACAAAGGTGCTACGCGACACTTCCTTAAAAAGCAACTTCAAAAGTATTTATAGCCCTAGTTTGAAGGAGCACATGTTGCACCGGTGAGCACCTAGGTATTTGATCAAATAATCAAAGCTTTGCGCGCAAATTTCCAAAGCCTACTGTCTGCATATATGTGTGCTACGACGTCGCACATAACGGTTAGTCCAACATAATTAACAACACTACAATTTATGTCAATGTTGCATAAGACTTTCACAATCGCAGCATAATAGGCAGTGCACAGCCACACTGAGGTGGTAGTTACTTAGTAGTTACTTAGTAAAAACTGCTGAGAAGCCTTTCTGGCTTGTAAAAGCAGCACTTACTAGCTTTACTAGCCGCTGGCTAGTACAGAACTAGTAAGAAGCTAGTACAATACACAGCAATCTAGTAAACGCGGGCATTTACTAGCTATTTACTAACTTTATTTTTAAGAGTGTATGTAATGTATTTAGTTGTTAGTGTAGCCTCGATTTTTGTGTTGCGGGAGGAATTGCCTGTAGCGAGATTTTGAAACAGCAAAGGGCCGATTTCGATATCACAGTCAACCGAGATCACGGCGCTAAGAGGACAAGAAAAAAAAGTGACCATAATTACAGTTACTTGTAGGCGGTCTTGACTATAATGACGCTCACTTCTCAGATTGGTGGTGACGCTCCAAGAATCTAGTGCTGAGTCCACAAATATTTTTGTTCGCAAGAGCTGTTTGTCATTCGCTGGCCGCCTTCGCTAATGTGTCCAACATCACGAGTGGCTGACACCTGCCGTTACGAACACTTCCAGGGCAAGAACATCTTTGGGGATGCGTGCCCTGGCGAATGACGCTCACAGTTTTCTCGCAGTTGGCGCGTGTGGCTCAACGCGTCTCATTCCTGTTTTTTTCGCCTTTCCTTGGCAGCGCTCGAGCTATGCCGTGGCTGGCGCTGCTAGTGTGCCTTCTGCTGCGCGGAGAGGCTGCCGTGGCGGTGGACCTGCGGCGGCCGTCGTCGCCGTCCAGGCCCGAGTCGCAGAGGCCCTTCCACTTCGCTAAGCACAGGCCCGAGCTCTTCTACGACAACAACGTGGTACCTGAGAACGGCGAAGTCAACGTGTTCGTCTTCAAGGATCAAATACGAAGGTATACGTGCCTACAACTTCGGTTTGTCCCTGTGTGGCAGCCCTTGTCAAAAGTTCTCCGGTCGTTGCGTGCTTGTCAAAAGCAAGTGCTGACCCGCGCGCGTGGCGGCGGTGTGGTGGCGCCTCGAGCGCTATACACACACAGGAGGGAGACAACGAGACTTCACAACCTACTGAGCCGAATCCTTCCTGGCCGTCGCTTGCCCAGCTTTCAATGCACAGCACGCCTCAAGTGCTAAAACATTTATTCTGAGCACACAGCTGCGGCCTCTCTCACACCCATGCAAGCTGTCACTAATGGACGTTACGCTATGAGCTAGCTCTTTTATTTAATTAAATGCGTGTTCAAGAGATGCGAGCTGTTCGTTTTCTCCTTACTCCAGATTTTACAACAAGTGCATGATGCACTCAACCTTGTGATAGCATACAAGATCATGCCGAGGGCTGCTTTTTATCACGCTTTCTGTGGCTTGGTAACAACGCTTAACACTTCAATTCTGCTTACAGTTAACAAACCGTTTTGTGCGCAGACACATTTCCGTTTATGCAGAGCGAGTGCTATTAACTGCGTAGTTCTGCGTGAGTCTGAAACACGTGTGCACAGTAAAATGATTGCGCACTATACGAGTCATGTAGTTCATCTAAACGCGAAGCACTTTACCGGGTCCAATTTTATTCACTGTGCAGGTCAGGCTGTCGAAAGAATAATAGAGCTTTCGGCACAGATTTCGCGCAATAATAACACACAGTGTGCACTTTAGCGCGTTCATAAGCACGCAAGCGTGCTGTAGTAATTACACCACTTCACGCACCACGGCCGCTCATTGGCTAAGAATAACAACTCTAGTTGTCTCCTGTACAAGCGTTTAAGTTCGCTTAGTCTTTTCCGAGTATTCCTACAGAAAGCCAGAACTGTGTAAATTTCTTTTCTCTGTCGTTAATGCAATAATGAGCATGGTTCATTTCTAGACCAAGTGAAACGAATCGCTTCAGTGCGAGGCAGTTCGAAATATAAGCGGGAAATTAGGGGGCCATACATTAAGGTCAGCCAGTTTCCCTGTACTTGAAGCTAAAGGAAAAGAAAAGGGTTTCTCCAGCGCTTTTCAGCAGTTATGACGAAACGTTTCTGTGACCATCGCGTAACCAACATTGCACACTTCACGGCGGAAATCGAGAGCCGTTTAAGGAGGCGAATGCTGTATACATAAATGCGGCATGCGTTGTTCGGTCGTTGTTCAATGAATCCGCACAATCAGAAGGCAAGGAGTGCCGTCGCTTACATGGTGCATTACCCAATCGTAAAGGTTCGCGTCGTTTCTTGTTCAGCGCCAGTATAATGATTCTTCTTTCTGAATGATAGTCTATCCACATCATCCACCACATCGGACTGACCGGTCCGGGGTGCAGCGTAGGCTGGGTGCTGCTCAGGCCGATGACAAAATACAAAATGCAATATATATATATATATATATATATATATATATATATATATATATATATATATATATATACATCAACAGAGAGAGAGGAGATGTTTATATAAGAAATAGCAGAGAGGTCGGCCAGAAAGCGTTATTCGAAAGGATGTAGAATCGGAATATAATCCTTAGCTAACGCAATGGCTTAGTGGCTATGGCATTCTGGTGAGAATGACGTCACAGGTCCGATTTCTGGCCGCAGCGTCTGCATTCCCCCAGTAAAGCATCTTCCTTCCACCAGGAGCCAGGAGCGCCGCGCTATCCAGAGCGCAAAGCGCACTGGATGTACTATAGATGCATGTTTAAAAAAAACCCTGGTGATAAACATTAATCCAGAGTCCTCATATACGACATCTCTCGTAGCTTCTGTGTTGGTTTGGGGCGTTAAGCTTCGTCAATCAATCGAACGAAATCATAGCTTTATTTCGACCCAAGGCGATGTCCTATACTCTAGGCTGCAAACTGTCACACTGCGCTGATCTATGTCCGTCGTGGGCAGGAGCTGGTTGCAGCCTTTGGAATGCTGTATCCTGTTCCTTTCGAGTGGTCCATGAATGCGCATATAGGGATCCCCACCAGTATGACTCATTTTACAGCTGGAGTTCGGCGTAGCACTACTGTGCCTGGGTGGAGGAGAAAAAGGCAGGAAAACCGAGGAGGTAGGCTACCCTACGCAGGGGTAGCCAGGTTGACGCAGGTTGTCGTGGGCATACCATCCGCACGTTTTCGTTCTTTTTTTCCCCCTTTTTGAATTTTTTTCCTCACTAGAGCTTCTCATGCCTACAATCATTTTCTGTACAAATGACGCGTATTTAACCATACACTTGTATGTATGCCTCCTTGGCTTCGTAGTTCATTCTTTCTGTGTCTCCCGTTTGCTTGGTGACCAAAGAAAACTTTTTTTTTTCATTCATCCCCAGGGCTTACTCCTGTTTGGAGCAAATGTATATATTATTCTTTCGCTATTTCTGGCACGGTTCCTGAGTCTACCGAATGGAATTATTTGAGCAAACAGCAACCATACCGGCGCTTGGCACGGAGGCGTGGTAGCGCGCTCCTCTTCTCTTTTACGGGCGCCGCGGCACTTTACATGCCCGTGACAGCGGAGAAAAAGCGTGCAACGCGAAAGCAGCGCGGCTCCAGGGCGGCGTATTTTAAGCCTCTATTCAAGAAACGGTTGAGAAATAGGCGAGATTCTAGCGCACGGGCCAACAAGGCTTTCGGGTTTCAACTTTTGCGCTTTCAATTCAGGGAGGACATCCAAACGAGGCGCCTTTCGAGGCGCAGGAGAAAATTTAGGAAAAGAAAGAAATCCGGGAAAATTGTTTCTTCCTTCATTTTGTTTTCCCTGCCCTAGCGCCCAAGTTGTGCAAGAGTAGCAGTTTTTTTTTTTTTTTTTTCGTTCCCAGCTCGGCTCCTGCTGTCGCCGACGCAGTCAGACACACCTGACAGCACGTTTGCGCGCTCTCTAAGAGCGAGAGAAATGAAAAGGGGCGAGGTTAGGGACGTAAACTCGCGCTGTGCACGCGCGACCTCCTTGAGGAAAAAAAATGCCGAGGGAACGAAGGGAAATGAACTGGCAAGAAAAAGTCCAAAGAACTAATATAACGCCGAATATTTCTGGTCGATTATGCTCATGTAGTACATAGCTGGCAATTTTTCGTTCGTACTCAAGCCGTATACCGCACTGATTAGTCTGAAGTAAATTAAAATAGTCGGTTCTGTACGTCTTTCAGATTAGATTAGTCCAGCAATGACTGAACGCTTTCGTATTTCACTTCTTCGTACTTCGCTGCAAAGGGCTGTTCGTTTAATCTATGAGCAAATAGGCGATTCGCTCGACGCTTAACTCGAATTACTTGTCGATGTGAGGGCAATGCGGCTTTGCTTTGAATAAGTTCAACGTCTCTAGCTCAGTCTGCCTCCTTTTTTTTTTTTTCTTTTAATCTTCCAGTATGTTACGCTGACAGCGTACGCGAGTGACAGATAATGCGCTACCGAATCGTCTCCGCAGATATATATACTGAGTGGGGGTAAGCGGCTGAATGCTTGGATAAAGTTGACGACTATGGTCTGTGTTCCCGTTTCGGAGCTTAGTCAGGGCAGAGGTGCATGTGCGCGGCACCTGCAGAGAGAGCGGTCGGTGGAGCCGCGATCCCAAGTAATCTGCCGAGAAAAAAAAAGGCGAAGATAAAAATTACGACATTAGCGAACTAGATCTAGACGGGCATTATTCAAGGCCAGCTTCATTCAGGTGCTCAGTGAAACAGGTTCTACACCGAGCCACAAAACTATAGATTCGAAGAGATAGGCGCGGTAAAAATTAAAGAAAGAGGGCTAAATCCTGATAACAGTAAGTGATATATGCGTTGTGTGGAAATGATAAAGTGAAAGGTATATTACCACCAGACGCAGAAACTGTAGACGCAGGTGAAATTTCTTTCTGAAAGACTTGGTGGCGATCCGTTCAGATGAATTCGACGCCGCCAATAAGGGAAAGGAGCCTGAAAAAAAGTGCCGGGTACCGCCATTATTCGTTATTTACGCTAGAAAGGGTCGAAAAGCAAGAGCGCGAACAAGCGCGCAGATTGGACGGCACGCGTCTTCATGATGCTGAGATTAATCTCCTCCTCGGTCCTTGTGCACGGCGCTAATATAGAGTCGTTCTGCTGGTATATTCGAACCGGTATTTATTCGGTAGAGTGTATACATCTCCACAGTGCATTTTTAACGCTTCGTGCGAGTATATGGCGGCCGTGGTTTGGCAACACTGCGGCTAAGAGCTCGTTGTAAGCGTCCATGGATTGCATATCAAGGTTATCAATGATGATAACAGCGTAATCGCAATAGAACAATGTCCTAAAATTGCGTATTGATGACGGTTTATGTATAACTGACGAAACTGTCGGAGCCTGAAATCAGACTATGCGAATGTCGATCCTAAACCCCTACATCGCACGCTGAACACCTCGACGTTCCGGTTCAGAAATTTTCATTTTTCATTTTATAGATGTATTACTTCATTAGCCGCACGCTCATCAGATTTGGCGATTGTATGTAAGATTCGGGTTTTACGAGCCAAACCCATGATATGATTATGAGGCACGCCGTAGTGGGGGACTCCGGGTTAATTTTGACCACCTGGAGTTATTTAACGTGCGCCCATGTTACACAGGTTACGTGCACGATTTACGGCTGTTTTTGCATTTCACCCTCATCTAAATGCGGCCGCCGGGGCCGGTATTAGCTCCGCAACCTCGGGCTTAGCAGCGCAACACGAAAGCCACTATGACACCACAGCGGGTTAGATTTGGGGCTTGACGGTAGCAATTGCAAGCTTGTGCATATGTATACCTACATGCCGGCTGTACTGCAGCGTTGCTTTCATTTATTTATTTCTTTCGTTCTTTCGTCATCAAAAGCAGCACACCTCTGCAGCTCATTCCATATTCTTGCAACAAAACAAAGGACAGCCGGGCCTGCGCTACGCGCCAAAGAATGCGCCGTGCGAAATACCTTGGCGGCTCGTAAAAATTGGCACGTATATCAGTCGTTTCCTCGCACCGTGCGCCGGCCGCGCCGCCTGCGGGCCAGCTGCTGAGCTGGACCAACGACGCCGCTGAATCGGGCCATGATATACGAGTCACCGACCATCCAGCATGGTAGAACGAACGAGCGCGATAAAATGGGGCCCCGAACCTCTCAACCACGGACGGGCTGGAAGCCCCTCGTAGCCAATGACTTGGCAATTGGGCTGGCTTAGCCGCATACCAGAGTGGACACTCGCCGCCATCCTGAGAAGGAGCCCATCCACACACATCGTACCGATGATGGTTGCATCGCGCTATACGGCTCCATATACGCGGCCGGTCACGACACCTGCTGACCCGGCGATATGGAACATATAGGGCGAAATGATAGTGATTTACCGCGGGTTGCCGTGCCAGCACCTCGAGATCGAACACGGCAGTGCAGACAAAGAGAAGCAAGCCGAGGAGCAATCGAAGTTGAGAGAAGAGAAGACCAAGTCGAACAATGAGAGGGAAGACATCGTGCACCGCAATATGGCGGAAGACCGTGTTTGCTTGTGCGAAGACTGCGAAAGAGTCGTGCCGCACCTCTCTGCCTCCCCTCGCGCGCGCGCGCGCACACACACACACACACACAACACTCGGCTTTTTTTTTTTTTTTTCGTTTAAAATGTGGTGGACACAATTTTCTTATGCCGCATTACCCACTCGTCCCAGAGCGGAACATACCTGAGCCATCCGTGTTCCGAAAGGCTTTTCTTCCGCCATCACTGGCTTCAAGAAAGCAAGGCAACAGCCGGGGAGAGGCATGGGGAGAAAAAGCGAAACGCGCGTTGTAATCTGCAGCGGAGAAACGACGCCTGAGTCGCGTTCGTGACCTGCAAGATAGGGAGCACAAAAGAGACAGAGGAGGTGTGCGACGCATTTAATTTTTCAATAGAAATCAGTACCCACCGTGGTGGCTTAGTGAATGTGGCGTGTTGCTGCTGAGACAAGGTCGCAGGTTCGATTTCCGCCATGGCATCGCGACGTGGGCGGGTTGTAAGAATGTTCATGCGCAAATCTCCAAAAGCTCCTGGTGGTCAAAACTAATACGGAACCACCTACTACTGGAAGTATGAGGGACACTGTAGTGAAATAATTTTGACCACTTGAACTTCTTTAACATGCGTCCAAAGCAACAGAGGGGACATGCTTCGATGAAAGTTTCCAGTGGTGGTGCAGGGGGATTCCAGAAAATAATGGCATGCCTACAGCCACGAGTGTCTTGTTTTCTATCAGTTGGAGCACGTGCACCGTTTTTTGGCGGGTTAGCTCTCCGCGTGAGGTCAACATGTGGCTCCCGCAAGGGGCTTCGCGCGAGCGCTCTTTGCGGTTCACAAAAAAGACCGATTGCACGCGTGCTTTCCTGTGGTATAAACTCGCCGACGACACATGAAACAAAAAACTGCAGCAGTGTGCAAGTTGATAATGCCGTAGTAAAACACTGCGAAAGCTGTAAAAACATTAAGTTCACACCCACATTATATGGCTTCCTTATAGGGGTATACAAGCTTATGGAAAACAACGTCACAACTGTGTGTTTGCTGAGACCTGTCCTTTTTTTTTTTCTTTTTTCGGAAGGATCTGCCGCGAGGCGTATGGGGACTAAAAGGAAATCAAATAAAATCTCCCAGCTCGGCATCGTGCAGGAATTGTAGCACATGACACCTACTCATTTCACGATCATATGGTTGCTGGAATTCGCAGCACATAGTGTGCCTCTTCAGTGAGTGAAAAGGTTCACACGAGTTTAAAAAACAATATTCAGACAAAATATTATTCTCACTGTATATACTATGAGTGCGCCATTTTCATCCAGTGCATCAGACAGACACGCATGCTGCAGTGGTAGTGCGCCTACGAACCCGTCGATTGTGACGCGCATACGCATAAATCTGACACTGAAATCCTCCCACAAGACATCCCTTTATTGAGGTGATGATTCTCCGTCTGGTTAAATTTTGAGCCTGCGAGTTCGAGTCAACTGATCAAGTAAGTATGAGACCGCGTCTCTGGTGAGTAACTTCGAGATTCCATAAGTTTGAGGGAGCGTGAGCCCACAATTTCATTTGTCTCAGTTAACCAGGGTTATTCTGTTAGTCTGAGAGAGTCCGTGATTTCGTAAGTCTGCATGAGCCTTTCTGCGTCTGATTTTGGCGAGTCTAAGTCCGACTGGGTCTGCATGCCTTTAGTGATTTCGAGTCCCAATAGTCCCGGCTGAGTCTGATTTGGCCAGTCTGCGTTTGAGTCAGCCGTGAGTTAAAAATATACTTTATGAGCAAGCCTGAATGAGCTCTGTTTATTTAGGTGACCTACGTCTGCGTCTACTGCACTTTCCCTCGCAATCCTCGTACGACAGCCTCCGAAACGATAGTTCCGTGCTTACAGCGCTGACGGCTGCATTCTGCCCGTACACCTTAAATGCCACTTCACCTCATGCTACCGTCAGCGAAATGTTTGCGCGAAGTGAATTGCGTGTCTGTTTAAAGCTGCCAATTTCGTAGGGTAGAAAAATTCCTCAATCGACACTTTATAGTCAAAATGGCCAAACGATGCATAAAACGTTTCAAGGACGTTCTCGTAAGAATATTGTTTTTTTTTTATTTTAGATAACATAATTCTTGCAGTTTACAGCAATTTTCAAATCTCGAAACATATGTGTAAGCTATTTTCAAGATGCTCCAGGCGTATAGTTGCACAATGATGACAAATGACGCTATGAAAGAGTGCCTCCTTATCTCTCTCTCAAATAAGCAGATCTCCGTATCTCTGCAAAGTTGGGCTGTATCTAAACAAGCTCATTAAATATTGACACGAATGTTGCCTACGGGGTCCTGTAGGAGTTCATTTTCGTTATTTCAGCAGACAGCAAAGCAAAATGCAAATAAAACAGAAGAGGGAAGAAAATCCCCACTTATGGGCCATTTCTTCCGGGGGCTCCAACCAACTCTCAGCGCAGTGCGCCGGAGTCATCGTGTGGCTTAGGATCGTCGATTCATTCGCACTGGCTTATGCAGCGTCTTCATTGCGTCTATGTCTTATCCCACTGTCAGCGTTGGATCATCAATTACCCGCTGCGCGTGCGCCCGATGTGGGGTCCCGGCCGAAGGTGAGGCGAGCGTATACTATAGGCCAGTTATCTCGTCGCGCGTTCCCCAGCCCGCAGCGGGCCTTGGCTCCAACGATACGTTGTCTCCAGCGCACACGCGTTCCATCATTGTTCCCAGCCTTCGCGCGCGTTGAGAACCCCGCGGGCGAAAGGGAAAACACAGCCGCGGGACACGAAACGGCGCCGTTCTCGTTGCACTGCGCATTTCCTCCGCTGGCGCGAACTGCAGCCGGCCGCCCGCGGGCCGCGCCGCTTCGACGCGGGTGTGCGACGAGTCGCTCCCGATTGTCGCGCTGTCGCGACTAGTAAAAAAACCTGCAGTGGGGCTGTTGCGAGACAAATGCAGGCTTTCTGCCACATGACAGGCCGATAGTGAAGGCGTGCTTTGAAACCAGCTGCGGCTGCGTGCGCGCGCGCGCACGCGTGCATAGCGGAGCCGGCGGAGCAAATTATTTCTGCTTTATACGATACCGAGAGATACGAGAGCGAGGCAGCGAGTGAAAACGAACGACCAAGAAAACGCGGGAGGAACTCGAAGAAGAAACAAACCGAGCGAGAGATGCGACGAGGCGGAGAGAGAAGATTAAAAGGGGGGAAAGGGGGGTAATCTCGGTTACATGCGCACACGGGGAAAGTTGTATACCGCGTGCATACGGGAAAAAAAACCCTTTAAGAGGCCACGCACGTCCTGCGCGAGTCCTAATAAAAAACGACCCTAGCGTAGCGGCACGTATCTCTGGACGCGCACAGGTCGCCGCGCGGCTGACTGTGGTTGGGGCCGACGCCGCACGTATAGTCTGCTCGAAAGCGTAAGCCTGTCGCCGCGCATTGTCTAAAGGAAACGCGCGAGACAACGCGGCGCACGTAATCGTCGGCTGCACCACCAGGTGGACCTTGCTCGGGGCGTTCGCTGTCACCCACAGGTAAGACGGGCCGATGGTAGCCAATGGAGTCTGATTAGTTGATAGCCAAATCTTGTCCCGATCAAGCGAAAAAGCTGACATTTGTACCAAAACTCGGGCCACAGCAGGCCCTTCGCGGACCGGTTTTGGATTGAAGTGAGAGCCTGTATCTGGCTTAACGTTTATCTCAAGCTTTTCGTCCTGTATTAAGCAACGATTAAGGTATCAAGCAAGCACCATTACCTTTGTGGCGTTTCGAGTTGTGAGTATTTAGGTGGGTACGAAGTAAACCAGCAAAGCGTGCATAGGTTTTTTGCCAGCACCCAGTTTTCTCACGTTTTCATTTCATGAAAGCCTTTTGCTTATATGTGTCAGGCACTGCTGCTAAATTGGCTATTCCTATTTGCGTTACCCGGCAGTAAAAAACAACCTGCTGTTTTATGTCTGAGCGGACTGTCTGAATCTGAACATGTTTTTTCGTACACTCATAGCAAAAAAATGTCACAGTTTCGCCCTAAGGGCGAAGCAATGAATGCGATAGCAACACAGCAATGTCATACGAAGTAAGGTGAGCGGCTTTGGTAGCAATGTGAATTGTAGTAAACATGAGCTGATTAAGTAAGCAGGTGTGCTGCGCCGTAAGTAGACCGACATGAAGAGAGACTCGATGACCACGAGAAGGCGCGTGTGAAACGGTGGTGTTGATGAGAAGCGCTTCCCGTGGGCAGCGCGTGCGAAGGGACACACCTGTAGCGCTGCACTGCCGATCCGGGCAGCATTACATGTGTAGCGTGCGTTGGAAAATGTTGCCCGACTATTACTAACTGAATGAACAAGCGTGGCGTGAGCGCGCACAAACAAACACGAATAGATCACACTGAATGACTGCAGACAACGACTGTCAAAACGCTGGCAGCAAGCATACGCCGCGCAGCGGGCGAAGGTACGTGCGGTCTATCGCTTCAACGGAAACTGAGCGGCGAATGCACGGCGCATAAAGGTCAGAGCCGTGTGGAGATAAGAGACGGTGCGGACGAGCGACGAGCGCAGTTGTTGGCAGAGTCCCCGCTCCCTCCGGCGCTGGCTTCCTGCTTCCTTGCTTGCGCGTGGGAGATGAGTGCGTTCGCTCTCCGTGATAGCGCGCGTCCCCGCACGCTTCCGCTCGGGCATACGGCGCGCGGTGAAGATTTTATCTATAGGGAACCTGACGGCGACGGCGACGCCGACGGCAGAAATCCGGTTGAAGTGTTCATATAATTGCTATCGCAATAAAAATCTTGGCAAGGAGGTGCTATATAGCATTATTTTCAAACTATTTCTATCATTTAAATACATTATTCTAACTTCGACAGGCCCATAATCGGCGTGGACGTTGGGTTAGTAAACGCAAATACGTGCTACCCTCCATGGACCGACCTTAGGTCTGTTATTCCATGCGATGACAATATTAAGGTGTTATTGCTAGACCTACCATTAATTCAATGACGCACAGTTAACATCCATATTCGGCTTTCCTGAACACATAATCGTAGAGAATTGGTGCGACAAATGGAATACACAACATTTGTATTTGTGCGACAGCCCTTATGTGCTTTCTTTCAATTGATGTTCTTGAGATGACAGCTATAAATATCGATACGTGGCACTAACCACGTCCCGCGATGTGGCCATCTCCTGAACGCCAAATATTAACACTCAACATATAGTATCTAAAGTGCAGCATGTTCGTGCATGCACTAGGCCACACCTTTAGTCAGCGAGATGGCTGCGGCGTGACGTGTGCAATCACACACACGCTAGGCACACCTTTAGTAAGCCATGCAGAACCGTGGAGCAGCCGCGGCTTTAGGGAAGCGTGCTCGGCTCGCACCCCGGAGGCTCGGATTCGATTCCCACCTAGACTGAAATGTGCCAAATTTTCTTTTCAAAGCCACTAATTTGCTGTGTGTACAGGAACCTCCCTGAGAAATGTGAAGTCAATCCGAGCATTTCTTGCGGCATCGGCCATTTTTCGGCACGGCGCAGTTTCGCCAAGGTCACTGCCAAGGGCACCGCCAACATAGACACCTAAGGCTTCCGCCTTAATAAAGGATAAAAATTTCGCCATCGTCCTGCGCTTTTTGTTCCTGTGATTATCTATCATGCCTTATTGCGATGACCTATGTCGGATTTTGTGTACTCACGCGGGATTCGGTGACCGTGTTACTAAAAAAATTAGCCGACGATTACGATACTCCCTAATGCAAAATATTATCGCAGCTCTATACGTGTTTTCATTTCTCGATATATTGTCTTGCGCGGACAGTCGGTCTCGTGCGGCACGTCGCAAACGGAGCGCAGTGTGGCGTGACTGCCTCGCTAATCGGGAGATCGCGAGAGGCAGCGCGCGGGTGACGCGTGGGCGCGATTCACAGCAGCCGTCGCAGACAGACTTCCGCTCATGCAGTGCTTTGTTTCCATATATGGTATTGGTGGCGTCATCGGTGAACAGACGTCGCGCGCTACTCTGGCGCCATCGTCGCCGCAGAGCCCGTCTTGCGCGGCACTCACGCTTTCGTCATAACCTCGTCCTCCGCGTTCCTCCTCGCGCTCTCTTCGGTATCGCCGTCTTTCATCCCCCGCTGGGCTCCGCGTTCGCTCTTTCATTCTTCGCTGTGCTCGTTAGCTCGGTTACGAGGGACGCCGACGCTCGCCGCAGGAACGGGCGCCTAAGAGATGCGCTCTAAAATTGCACACTATGCAAGTACTTATTATATTCTACGAGTTTTAATTCTGGTGTTTTACGTGCAAAACCACGATTTGAATATGAGGCACGCCGTAGTGGGAGACTCTGGATTAATTTTGACCACCAGGGGATCTCACCTGCCCCTAATACACGGGACACTGGTGTTTTGCATTTCACCCCCATCGAAATGCGGCCGCCGCGGCCGGGATTTGATCCCGCGACCTCGTGCAACACCATAGCCGCTAAACCACCGCGGCGGGTGTTCTACGAGTTTCAACGAAGCCTACACTTGCTTATGCAACTAACTTGCCGGCCCAGTTAAACTTGCCTTGCTGTTACCACCTTCGCATTGCCAAAGACCTAGCAACATATACGACAGTGAGTTACTAACCTTATCTTAATAACTGGTTTGGTTTTTTATTATTATTATTGTACCTCTCGGTGGCAAGACCTACATTTCCAGCTTACATTGTAACACGACGCCTAACGAACGTATGTATAATTATTATAATTATATCGATGCACTTTGGTCACCGTAATTATATATCGGCACAACTAATCATCGTTGTGGACGTTATAAAAAAAGCAGCATTTACGATAGCGTCTGCCTGGACGCAAATAAAAGATATGGGTTGGGACGAAGCGCTACTCTTCGACGGTAATTAGAAAATGCCAGGTGGATGCGACATAAAGAATGCATACGCAGAACACACGACCGTGCCACTTGAGAAGCGCGTCGTGAGGGGTCCAGT